>NW_026059388.1:0-73517 GCF_023721935.1 Panthera uncia
AGACACTATTCACATCAGTCATCTGTGCCTACTCATTGCCAGGACTCGGGCAATCTTTCCAAGTCTATCCCAGGACTTCAAGCTACCAATTCTGCCAATCAGCCACAGCCTAAACATTAGCAAGAGGCATGGGTAAGGATAACAGTAACAATGGAAATCAGTATGTGGCTGAAAACAATTTATCATCAATAGAATGATCTATTACATTTCGCAGTGATTGTTACGATCGTCATTGCATTTGGAAGCTGCTTTTATGGCAATGTATTAATCTGGTATAAATTAAAGAATGGAGTGAGTGTGGAAAACAGTCTAAAGGCTCCTCAAGAAATTAAAAATAGAACTACCATATGATCCCGCAGTCTCACTTCTGGGTATATATCCAAGAGAAACAAAATCATTATTTTGAAGTGATCTCTGCACTCCCGGTTCATGGCAGCAATTATGCACAAAAGGCAAGATATGGAAACAACCCAAGTGCCTGTCAATAGATGAGTGGGTCAAGAAAATGTAATACACACACATACACACAATGGAATATTATTCAGCCTTAAAAAAAAAAATGAAATCCTGTTATCTGAGACAACACAGAAGAAACCAGAGGGCATCATGCTAAATGAAATAAGCCATGCAGGGAAAGACAAATACTGCATGATAGCTCTTGTATGTGGAATCTAAAATAATAATAATAATAACAATAATAATAATAATTTTTTTTTTTTTTAAATCTAACTCATAGAAACAAGGAGTGGTGGTTGCCCGGGGCTGGAAGGTAGAGGAAATGGGGAGAGGTTGGTAAAAGGCATCCAAACTTCCAGGGATAAGACGAATAACATCTGAGGATCTAACGTATAACACGGTGACCACAGTGGATAATACTGAAGAAAAGAAAAAAAAAAAAAAGAATTGACGAAGAAGGCTCATGGAATATGTGTGACTTCAGGAACACGCGTGAATGTAAATTCTTAAGTTCCCCATTTCTGACCTTGATCCCTGGGTGATTTTGACATAAGATAAGAAAAAGGGACAAGGTGGAGCAGGCAGAGCTCACCGGAGCTGAGAGACTGATAAAATATTGGGGGTCTTTTACCAATTTTCTGTAACAGTGTTCAGGCAGCCCCCCACAGAGATGAATCCACAATTTGCACAGCGGCTGGAGAGATTCCTCTTCAGCAGATGCTACTGTGGCTAAAAATAATCCATCATCAATATAATGATCTATTACATTTTGCAATACGGCTGCTTCCCCTCGGCCCACGGGACCTGCCTCTAGCAGCGGATGGAGACACTCCCACCGGCACGCCCCAGCGGCCCCGCTTGCTTTTGCGTCCTTTCTTCTCCACCTCGTGACTTTTTCTAGCAATCTTTGAGAGTGCTCATCTCTTGCAAGCATAAGTGCCCGTGATCATCTCCCACCAATGGAGTATGGAAGTCAGTGGATAGATGTCCCCGCCTGCCGCCCTGGGATGATTGTAAGGTGCACACTGTATAGTATCTCAGGGGGTCCCTAGCAGGATTCAGTCCCAGTCCCCTGCAGCTATAACGGTACACTCATTAACATGCCATTTGTGGGGCTTTTCATCCTTCTCTGTCCTGCTTTCCCTACTTCCTCCCTTGTGCTTTCTGGGGTCACCTTCCAGATAAATAAAGGAGCCCACACCCAAGTCCTTGTGTCTAGAAGACATAAACAGAGACCCTACCCTCCAGTAAGACGGGAGCTCAGACTCTGACCCTCCTTGAGGTTCAGGGATATAGAAACACGTACAACAGACAAGAGTGAAAGGGAAGAAAGCCAGGTGACGGGGAGGACCTTGAGTCGGAGAGTGAATGCTGAGAAGGCAGAGACACTAGACCAAGGGGGCCAGTGCAACCTTGACAGGCCAAGGGGTGGGGAGAGCTTGGTTCCATGCAGATGGATGAAGCTGGTTCCAGCTCTTTCCTTGACCAGGGTAGCACCTTCCCAGGCGTTGTTACTCCTTTCTAGTTTCCTCTGAGGTAACTGTCTCTCCTCGTTGTGCACGTCGTTGGCTGGCAAGCAATTACAGGGGACCATTTCCCATGTGGGAAGCCAAAAAGAAATGATCCTCTTTCTTCTGGCCACCATCTAAGCAGGACTAGGGGCAGGCTAGTGGGTTAAGGTTAGAAGTCTGAACTCACTACGACCAAAGGCAAAACATTAAAGCTTTAAAAAAATTGGCAGACCTAACTATAGAAATTTGAAAATTAACAACAAATTAAGAAAAATATTTCCAACATATGTGATAAAGATTTGATATCATTGGGGCGCCTGGGTGGCTCGGTCAGTTAAGCGTCCGACTTCGGCTCAGGTCATGATCTCACGGTCCGTGAGTTCGAGCCCCGAGTCGGGCTCTGGGCTGACGGCTCAGAGCCTGGAGCCCGTTTCAGATTCTGTGTCTCGCTCTCTCTCTGCCCCTCCCTTGTTCATGCTCTGTCTCTCTTTGTCTCAAAAATAAATAAACGTTAAAAAAATTTTTTTTAAATAAAAATAAAAAAAAAAAAAGATTTGATATCATTAGGGGTTTCTTAAGGGCTGGATCCCCCTTAAGCAGAATAGAGAAATGTGGTCCGAGGGCAGACGGAGAAGATTCACAGAGAACTATCAATGGCAAATAAAGAAGAGTTAAAAGGTGCAGCCCACTCATGATCAAAGAAACGCAAATTAAGACCACCATGTGATTTCATTTGTAACCTACTACATTTCCGAAGATTAAGAAAATTCAGTGCCATTGACAGCGGAGCAAGTTAGACACGCTTATACTGCAGGTGGGAGTGTAAATTAGTCCAGATTCCTAAAGGGCGATTTGGCAATACGTATCAGAGATGCTGAAATTATTCATGCCCACTTAAGGATTCCATCCTAAGGAAATAATTGGAAATGTGAACAAATATTTATTTACAAAAACATTCATCATAAAATGACTTATGGCAGCAAGCAAATGGATGAACCTGACAGTAAAACAACAGGGAAATGAATAAATAGCATATGGTTCATCCACACTGTAGAATATTAGGAAGTCATTAAAGAACACACGAAAAAAAAAACATGGTACAAGACAACATATAATAGGTCGTAACTGTGTAGAAATAAAATTTTATTTATGCATATTGCATATGCATAAAGGACGGACATTTTTAAAAAATTTTATTTTTGAGAGAGAGAGAGTGTGTGTGAGTGGGGGGATGGGGCAGAAGGAGAGAGAGACGGAATCCCAAGCAGGCTCCTCACTCAGCACGGAGCCCAACGTGGGGCTCGATCTCCGGATACAACCAAGAGTCGGATGGCTCGACCAACTGAGCCACCCAGGCACCCCAAGGACTGGTATTTTATACTTCAAAGTATACATTGTGTTTACCCCTGGGACATAGGGTAAGAAAATTAGTAAGACTTCAGATTCCACTCTGATTGATCTTAGCAGCAAGAAGGACTTTCTTTCTTAATGGTATCTGATACTCACAAGACAGTAACACTTGGGTTACACAAATTTAAGAATGGAAAAGGGGATATGAGAGCAGATAGGAAGGAGATTTTAAAACTGGGGCGCCTGGGTGGCTCAGTCGGTTAAGTGTCCAACTTCGGCTCAGGTCATGATCTCATGTTTTGTAGGTTCAAGCCTCGCATCAGTTTGTAGCCCACTTCAGATTCTCTGTGCCCCTCTCTCTGCCCCTCCCCTGCTCATTCTCTCTTCTCTCTCTCTCTCTCTTTCTCAAAAATAAATGAACATGTTTAAAATTTTAAAATTAATAGAGAAAATGCTGTACAGGGATATACCAATGACCTTGGAGAAAGTCTGTAGAAAAATTACACTGTTCTAATGAACAAAATTGACTCAGTAAGCATTGCAAAATCAGAATATGCTGATCTTGATGGACGTGCTTACCAATGCAATCAGCTAAAAAATGGGAATTAAGTGTTTAACTATTAACAAGAAAGAATCAAAACAGGTATTGTTTGCAAACATTATTATTGTACATTTAGAAAACGTAAGACAAGTGATAGGAGGATTTGAGAAGCTAATGATAGCATTTCACTAGATAGCAAAGTATAAAATAAATATATGTAAGTCCATAGCTTTCCAGGGGATCAGCAATAAACATTTATAAGTTAAATGAAAAATATCCAATCCACAGTACCAAGGTAACAGATAATCATTTTCAGTGCCCGAGGGCCTTCTGAACGCATCTCTCTGGCCACCAGCCGCTGGGCATAGCATCCAAGTGACATGCTAATTCTATGCTCTAGAATTAGCATAGAATTCCTCTAACTCTATGCTCCCAAATCTGGCCGTTCTAAGGACCTCAGGAGCGATTACCGTCTGAAGCATGTTGAAGAAAACCAGGGGTTTTCCTACCCTTCCTATTTGGTTAAACTCAAACTTCTGCTTTTCCCTGAATAGAATTCCATCTTAATGGAACTTGAAAATGGAACTTCAAGCTATGCTCGGAAATCAGTCATTGCTTTAGTTAGATAGTCTCCGTTTCCGAGTAGTGCTTCTCCAGGACATAGGAAGAGGTCATCTCGGACTCTCCTCCCATCTTTGAAACTCTAATGACCTATTTATTCTAAGAGAATGTTAAAGCAATGCTGAGACGGGCATAGTCCATTCTTCCACCTGTGGCTGGGACTTGTCTTCTGACATTTTTTATAGGGTACATTCTGAATGCAGAGGCATTGACATCTATGAAGGGAGGGAACACGCACCTTAGAACCAAGGAAAGGGGATTATCCTAGAAATTTAAAGAATACAGCCAACTTATTTATGAGCCCAGGAATAGATTCCCCTACCCCAGATGACCGAAGGAGTCCTTCTCTTTGATCTTTCTCATAGAACTTCTAAACCAATCCCAATTCTCGCACGTATATCCGTCGTGTGACTTGCTTCACCCTTGGCCTCGGTTACACCCCCCCCCCCCCCAGCGGTGAGCACACGAGTGAGCGAGCATCAGGTCAGGTCACCTGCAGGAAACTGAATAGGAAGATGAGTTAAAACCCTTAGAAGACCACACGTGCAGGCTGCGGGGAAGAAGGATGTAGAAGCTTCATTTGACACTTATTACATATGCAGGCCTTGTCCTCTGTGTCTTGTGTATATTTTCCCATTTAATCCATCCAACAGTCCCAGTGATAAGATCCTAATACCCCCATTTTGCAGATGGGGAAATGGGGGCTTGTAGCCTCCCTCAACCACACTCCCCGTGGAGGCAGGGACCACGACCATTTCGCATGCCAATCTCTCTCCAGGGTCTAGAGTGTCGCTGGCACACGGTACGTACTCAGAGACTGATTACTAGATCGATTATTGCAAACCAAGGACCCCAGCTGGCAAATGGCGAAGCCAAGACCCCCGCCTGAGTCTGCCCCTCTCCTGCGCTGTGGTTCCAGCACATTGGGGGGGATTTTAGATTTCCTTGGGTTTTCAAAGGAAATTATCAAGTCAAGCCAAAACTTTTCCAGTTCTCTGTTCCCTCTGGAAGCATCTGGTGTGCTTTGAGGGGACAGGCACACGGGAAAGATGAAACTGAAGAGCGGGAGTGGCTCCAGACATGACTGAGGTCCCCACAAATATTCCCCGTGGGCCTCATTACACATTTGAGCAAACATTACCTTCACTCACAGCTAAATTTCCTGTTTGCTTGGCTGATCAATTCCTCATCAAATTTTAATGCGGGGTTCAAACCGTCTGTGGTGTTTTAATTAGGCCCAAGATTGCAAAGTGTCTGAGGCAGGGCTGAGCCTCATCCAAATCCCCACTGCCCACTGGGGTGTTGCCGCCGGGGAAGGTGGGGGGCGGGAGCTGAGCAGAGCTGGGCTGGGCCGGTGCCTGGGCTGAGCAGACCTCCTTCCTAGGGACGCTGTGCTCTCTAGCGGTGACGGTCTGGAGAGAAATGGCAGCACGGTCCCAGGGGCTTGCAGCCCTCTCCCTCTAGCCCCCGAGGATTTACCAGCTGCCTTGTCTCGCGCGCGTTCTTCCTTCCTCCCTGCTTCCTCTCTCTTCCCTTCCGACGAAACAGCATCCTGTAGCTTGATGGAACAAGCGGGCACACACCGACCGACCCAGGTGGTGTGCCTGGCACCGTGCGAGGCGGGTGGGAAGGGGGAGAGGAATAAGACACGGGACTTGCGCTCCAGGGGCTCGTAAGGGAGAGGTCAGAGGCACATACAACTCCACTCGATGGACGGTATGACTGAGGCATCGATGTGGCACTGGAGACAGACGACATGGTGACAGCCCCAGTGCCCAGGTCTGGCAGGCCTTGATCAGAAGCCCAAGTGGTGCTTTTCAGAGCCAGAGGGTGGGCCAGATAGCTGGGACATGGAAATATGGATGGATATTGACCAGAGTGTATCAACAGGTAGCTGCGGATCCTCGATGTCTAATACCCCCCAGTACCGCTGCCACTATTCAGTGCCGCGCCCTCCCTCAGCACACGGCCTCAGGAAGGCTCCGTCTCAGCTTTGCTTCTGCCTCTGACCGAACAGACCAGGGTGGTCAGAAACCAACCACCTAGAAACTTTCCCTTCTGGGAAGCCTCCCTCCTTGTCCAGCCTGGGTCACTTGAAGCTGCAGCTCATTGGCCCTTTGGGATACCCAGTGCCCGTTACCTCATTCAAGGCCCTGAGAAGTCCTGCAGAAAAGGAACCCGGGTCACTCTGTTTAACCCCATGTTCTCCAAGCTCACTTGCACCCAGAACACTCGTTTCCTCGAAAGACTAGTGAACATCTCCCTCCACCGCCAGCACTTCCTGAATCCAGGCTCTGCGCAAAAGAACCGAGCACAGGTCGGCACCAAGCCCCCTTTCCAAAGGACGGGGCGAGGTAAGTCGCAAAGTGCCCAGCATTACAGCCGATGGCACGTCTGAGCGAACGAAGCGTGCTTTCAGTCATGACGGCAAAGACACAACTTTAAAGCAGACAACTTCGTGGGGACCGGGTACAGGAGGCCGCCCACGTTCAACACAAGTAGTGGGAAGAAACGGAGACCCATCTGAGGGCGCACGGGTTGATGCTCTTATTAGATTCGGGGAGAGAAATGGTGAAACCCATGTCGGATGGAAATTGCCAGTCTATGCTTTTAAGGCGTGTGTTAATAACAGAAGGTAATGAGCTGCATGCAGTCGTTTCCAAATGTGGCTGAGCATGAAAATCACCCCCGGGCGTCTGTTACTTTTGCCGGTTCCCGGGCTTCACCCGCCAGTGCTCGGACTCCACAGAACTCAGGTGTTGCTGACGCTGTTCCTCCCAGTTCCCTGAATTGCACTTGGTGCCACACCAGTTTCGCAGGATGCCAGCACGTCGTACCCAGAAAGTATCCCTGTTCACGATGACGTGTGCGGAGCTCACAGTGTGCGCCACACTTGTTAAGGGAGAGACAGAGAGAAGGAGGAGGGGAGGAGTGAGGGGGGAGAGACAGACAGACAGGCGGAGAGTCAGGGAGAAAGAGAGAGATCTCCCTCGATCCTCACACGGCCCAGGGAGGTCACCTCCCACTTGCTGGACAAGGAGACCAGGCATAGACTCAGCCATCAAAAAGGAACATAACATTGATATAGGGTACAACATGCATCACTGGACATGTTGTAAGTCATGCTGAAGAGTCTTAAATTTGTTTTAATGTTTATTTACTTTTGAAAGAGAGAGACAGAGCGCGAGCAGGAGAAGGACAGAGAGAGAGGGAGACACAGGATCCAAAGCAGGCTCCAGGCTACGAGCCGTCCGCACAGAGCCCAACACGGGGCTCGAACCCACGTACCGCGAGATCATGACCTGAGCCGAAGTTGGACGCTTAACCGACCGAGCCACCCAGGCGCCCCAGTCATGTTGAAGAGTCTTAAACACATTATTGTAATTGCAAAAGACAGACACAAAAGGCCATGTTGTACATGATTCCATTGATACGAAATGTCCAGAACAGGTAAATCTCTAGGGACAGAAAACAGATTCGTGGTGGCCAGGAGCTGAGGGGTGAGGGGACAGAGAAGCCACTTCCTCATGGGAACATACGTACGTACGTTTTACATACGTAAAACTCGTATGTGCGCGTGAGTGGATAAGGGAATGAATAGATTCGAACCACCTTCATTCAGTAAGGTCGCCCTCTCCAGAGGACAGTCCTCGAAGGCAAGAGACCATCTGCCACCCAACATGTCTTCCCTCCTGGTGACCAGCTCCCATGAAGACTGGGTTGCTCAAGCCACAGACCAGAGTCTTGTCGACGCCCTCCCGTTCACCTTCGCACTCAGTCCATCGTAGGTTCTGCCAGTGACGTCTCCAAAGCCCGTTTCAAGTCTGCCCACCTCGCCTCCACTGCCACCACTCGGTCAAGCCACCCAACAACTTCTGCTGGGTCCAGGCTCTGCCCGTCTCGGACCCCTTCCTCTGGGATGTTCTCAATATGTATGCTTGGCCAACCAGTTGGGATTTGTATTAAAGTACCTGGCGTTGGGCAGACAACGAAAGTTGGTGTTCTCATGATTCCGAAGCCCAGAGGTCTGAGATTAAGGTGTCAGCGGAGTTGATTTCTCCTATGGCCTCTCTCCCTGGTTTACAGACGGCTGTCTTCTCTGTGTCTCTTCACGTGGTCTCCCCTCTGTGTCCTAACTGCCTCTTCTTACAAGGACGCGGTTGTGTTGGACCTCCCCTAACCACCTCACTTGACATTAACCATCTTGGTACAGACCCTGTCTCCAAATAGCTCTAAGTAAGCTACTAGAGGCTAAGACTTCAACATGCAGATTTGGAGGGAGCACGGTCCGGCTCGTAACGCTCTGCGGCGTTTCTAGCTTCGACAATCAGCAGTTCCCTCGACGTGTCTGAGCCTGGGCTGCCCTGTCCATACAGAGGGACGCCCCCCCCTGCCCCTGCCTGTCCACGTTGGAAGCCATCAGAGAAAACCGACAAGCATCAGTAAAGCCCACCACCGGGCCCCCAGCACAGAATCAGCACTTATCCCCGGGGGCTTTCCTTCCTGGCCACCGTGGATGGAGGCCCCCTTGGGACTAGGCCTTTGGCCAAGCCAGTCCCACCACCCACGCTGCCAGCCTCAAAGGGTTAAGGCAGCAAGCGGACTTATCGACTGGTGCTCCTTGGCGGGCCCAGGGAAGCGTGACTGATTGGAAGCCTGTGTGGAGGAGGACCCCGCTTTGTGGGCCCGAAATAAATAAGGGGCTGTCAATAGCTCAGATCCCTACCATCGACAAAGTCTGCCGTCTCAATAGGCAATTAACACTTTACAGGGGCCATTACCCAGCGGCCGCCCGCGTTTTACTGCACATTTTCTGCCATCGGCTCTGCTATCGAAGCTTCTAAATAAAAACATAAAAGTGAGCCGGAACAGGCCAGCGCCTTGCCCGACTGCAGTCACAGAGCCCACAGGCAGCAGACAGAGCTGACTCACCCTCCCGGCTTGTGCTCTGCCCTCGGCCTGCACACACGTGTGGGCAAGCGGGCCCACGCACACACGCACACGTGCATGCATGCCTGCGGCCATCTCCTGAGCGTGTCTGAGGACGCGCTGGGGCACAGCTACTGCGGCGGCGGTGGGGGGGGGTGGTGCGTCGGGAATCAGACCGCCCGGGTTCGAACCCCACTCCAACTCATCGGCTGTGTGGCCTTGCACACACAGTTCAGCCTCAGTCTCTTTATCTGTCAAATGGGGATAAGAATAGAACCCAGTTCACAGGGCTGTCGTGACGATTAGATGCCCTGAGCGCAGTACCTGGCACGTAATAAGGCCTCCATACGTGGTAAAGGAATCGGTGCCATTGTGGCCATTTTCATCAACAGAAGGAAGTGGATCAACTTAATGCCCACACTGACTCAGCCTCTGCATATTTCCTCCAGTTTCCACCACGAGTGTCCGGAGTGAGCAAGGCACATTCGTTCCGTTGAATGGAACTTCCTCTGCCCCCTGGGGCTGCCCCCACCGATTCGCCCCTGGGAAACCAGATCTCGAAGCTCCACCCCAAAGTTGGTGGTCTTTGGATCGACAGGAGTTAAATCCTTGGGCACGGATTCAAAGCAATAATCAGAAAACCTGGGGGGGGTGGGGGCCAGTTTCTGGGAACCTCATTGCAAACTTGGGGTCTCAAAGGACTACACCGTAAGGCTGTAGGACTGACCGGAAGCTTTGTCCATGCACGCCAGAGCTCCATGCTGCGTCTGTGGAATCCCAAGGGGCTGGGAAGGGGGCTGCTCCCCATGCAGAGAAGATGCTGGAAATAGTAGAGGGGCTGCAGGGCCTCTACTCCACACAGACTCTAGCAGCTCCTCGTTGCCTCTTACGCCTTCAGGACTCCTCACAGCACCTGATGCACAGAAAGGGATCCGCAGTCAAAGCAAAGCGTTAAAAGCCATGGCCGATCCCAAGGCACACATGAGAAACTGAGGCTGTCGTAGGCTGGGCTCTCCCAGAAGGTTTGAGTGTAGGTGCTCTGGGGAGACCCCCATAAGGGTGTGGAGGAAGTGAGATAGAAAAGGAAGGCACAAAGGTGTGATTTCTGGTGAAGTCTCAGCCTCAGCCTGACCCTGCAGGCAGCTCTGGGACGTAATTACCCCTTAGATCGCACCCAGCTTCGGGCACAGGAGCTGGGCTTTCGTACCTGCACGCCACTCTTTGAGGGGCTGTGGGCCACGGTGTGGGGCGGGGGACTGTGCCCGTGCCCGAGGCAACCCTCTGAAGATGGTCACAGTGGATGGCAAAGCCCCTGGCAGCACGCAGAGTTGGTGAAAGGAACCATCCAGAATCTGGTGACAATACTGAACTTGATCTGAGTCTTTGTATTTTTGTTTTGTTTTGGTTTTTGTTTTTTTTAATGTTTATTTATTTTTGAGACAGAGAGAGACAGAGCATGAACAGGGGAAGGTCAGAGAGAGAGGGAGACACAGAATCTGAAACAGGCTCCAGGCTCTGAGCCGTCAGCCCAGAGCCCGATGCGGGGCTCGAACTCACGGACCGCGAGATCGTGACCTGAGCCAAAGTCGGACGCTCAACCGACTGAGCCACCCAGGTGCCCCTTGATCTGAGTCTTTGATCAGGGAGAACTATGGGGAAGAAATCTCCTTGCCCTTTAGCGTTCTAGGAAACAGATTACTACAAAGGTCCACCCATCACCGTAAGACTTCGGTAAGATGCACAGAGGCCCCCTGCCACCATTTTACCTTTGACAGGCCAGGCGCCAGTCTCCCGTGTTCCCATTCTTTGCCTTATCGATGATCAGCTGAACAAAATGCTCTCCTGACTTACAGATCCAGATGTGTTCCGCATTGGACGCTGGACAGCACTCAACAGTGCCCGCTACAAGGCCATACAGACCAGGGCGGGGCCAGAGTTCAGGCCTCCACCCCCAGATTCATCACCTCCCGCGGGACTGGAGCCTCCTCTGGTCTCACCCCCACGCCTGCCTTTATCTATGGCATCCCTCCCTTCCCAGGCCCAGATTCCCCCCTCAGAATCCTGCCCATCCTTCCCCGCTCACCTCTTCCCGGCGTCTCCCCAGTACACTTGGACCCAGCAGAAAGTTGTATTTATTGAATAAAGCTCATTCCACTCACTCGCTTGGATGGGAAATGGGCTCCAGGCTGTGGTCAAGACCCCCGGGGCAGTTTCATGGCATCCACCAGGCGAGCAATGAAAAATCATCTCCAAAAGACACACATGGTCAGTTCAGGTTTCAAGCGGTTGCTAGCTAGATAAGGCAGAAATTTAGTTCTTTTACAAGAGCCGCGAATGAGCATCTCTGCCAAAGTGCATCAAAGAAGCACACTGCCCTCCCGGCTCTGGGAAGAGTGACTTGGGTAGAGGTAGATGGGGAAGGATTTTCTTTTATGCAAATTAGTGGGAGGAGACATTTATGGGGTGGGGCGAGATTAATAACGTGCTCCCGGCCCCCTGCAGTTAATAATGCCTCCATCCTTGAGAGGCCAAGGGTGATGACCGGCTGATGGCTGATGGGATGGGGGCGTCATTCACAGACATGGAAACAGGAAGTGATGGGTTCAGTTTCAGACACGCTGCATTCAGGGCACCGTGAAATATACAGGTAGAAATTTCTACCAGGCATCAAATGGATGAGCTGTAAGGACCAGGGAGATTATTTGGGCGGGAGCCAAAGAGTTGAGCGGTGACGACGGACAGGTGACCGTTACGGCCGCCAGAAGGCCTCCGTTTCCTCTTCTCTGAAACGGGAGTTAACGGTTATCTTCGATATGTCTTACGTAAGTTTCTCAGTAAGTGAAACACAGAGTTAGCCTATGACCAGTGGCTCCACTCCCAGGAATCTCCCCAAAAGAATTGAAAACAGATACCCGACCCGAAGTCTGTGCACAAATGTTCACTGCAGCAGCTTTGTTCATGAGAGCCAAAAGGTTAAGGCAATCCAAATATCCAAGAGTGATGAATGGGTAACAGGATGTGGTCTATACACACGGTGGAATAGTACTCAGCCATAAAAAAGGAACATAATATTGGGCTCTCCTCACCTCACACAGGTGCTTCTCCCAGTGCTCCTAGGATGCCAGAAATGTTTTGGTCAGGAGAAGTGAGCCACTTTTTCCAAGAATCCTACTGCCAACGAAGGGATTGAAATCCTGAACCTGAGTTTAGGATTGAGGTGTCTGTGTGGCCTCAGACATCTTTGAGGTGATTGGATGCCCTGCCTATTATCAGAACAAAAGGACAATAATGGCTCCGAGAAAAGATTCACCAGAAGGGAGAGGGAGCTTGCACTGCTGGCCCACGTTCACCCCAGCCTGAAGGTTTTACGGTTCTGGGACACATAACCAAGGCTGGAAACTCCACTGAGCCCAGAGCCTTAACACAGCTTCAAGATCAGGGATAGAGCATGTGACTGTGGAACAGGATATCCGAGGCACTCCCGAACAAAAATCGCTCCTGGTTCATTTCTATCCTCTAAATCTTGCCTAAGGATGTCTTCTAACATGAAACATTTAGGAAAGGGAATTCTGGAAGATGCAGGCTGATCCAAGTTGACACATTATAAAGCAACTCAGATAACTCACAAAGAAACATAGTCAACCCCCTGACCAAACTGTGCCTGAAGCCCGATTATCTCTGAACTAGTCAGTGACGTAAGCCAATGAATTTCCTTTGTCAGTTAAGCTAGTGTAAATTGGATTTTCTTAATTTGAATTTGCAGACCAAGTTTTAAAAGTTGTATTTATGCTTAATTCGCAAACCAAAAGTATCATAAGTATGACAGCCAGAGATTAATATCAAGGTCCAGCACTGGGCCAAGAAGAAGAATGGGGAATCTAAATATCCTGTAGAAAGAAAAGAGGCACCGAACAAGAAAGACTGGGTTAGTTCTTCCCATATCGAGCTAGTACTAAGGACTCTTGCCCTGGAGCGACTTAAAGGAAATGTATGGTCTCTGACACCAACTGTTCCAATCCCAGAGCCTACCCTGAATGCTGGAGAAAGGAGCAAATATCATCCAGTCCGTTCCTGGGGCACTTAGCCAGTCTCTGCCCCATGGCGTTTCTTGCCACTCTGTCCTCTGTGGTGATTAAACTAATTCATCATCATTTACCTTTCCACATGAGGCCCTCGTCGCTCTCATCACTAAATGTGACTCGGCGGGTTTTACAAAGAATGGGCTCTGATACACACTGAGAAACTTCCAGGAGTAATGGTTGGACGAGTCTTTGAAGGCAGTTCAATCTGCGTTCAAGCCTGGACTCTACCGCCTACTGAATATAAAAGACACTTGACCCCGCTGAGCCAGAGTTCCTGCACCTGTAAAGGGCCAGAATGACTCCGATGCTACAGAGTTACCAAGAGGGTTAAATAAGATAATACATAAAGACTTCCAGAGCGTTGGCGCTTAATAAACTGTCCCTCAGTAAATCGCTATTAGGATGCTTCTTCCTGCCAGTTGCAACGTTCTGCTAGTACTGTTCCAGAAGAGATATGACTTGATTACAAACGATTAGGGAAACATAAGTAAGTGAGAACTCAAAGCTGTATTAAAAAGCATGTCAATCTACACGTTCATCTTTCAGGAAGAGCTGAGACACGAATGAGGAAAACGCACCAGGTGCAGAACCGCGTATCGCGAGCTTATGTTTACGTAAAACTGATATATGACACAAACACTTGTGTTTACAGATACGTCTTTCTAAGTAGAACATGACTCGAATGATACGCCAGAACCCGCTACCAGAGGCTGCCTCCGACGAGTATGATGCAGACGGGGTGGGGCAGGTGGAGGGAGTGAAGGAACACTCATTTTTACACTGCCTGAATTTTTTACCATGACAATGCGCCCTACAGATTTATCTCACAGAAGTTTTATAAACGTCAATACTCGCTCTTCTTTATTCTGTACGTAAGTCGGTAATTCTCTGGGGGGGGGGGTCCTCAAACCATCAGCCTCAGCATTCCCCTGGGGACGTGTTAGAAATACAGATTCCCAGGTTCTACCATAGACCCCGTGAACCAGGAACTCTGGGGCTGGGGAGCTCCCACCTGTGCCTTAACCAGCCCCCCACCCCCACCCCCCGCCCCGGGTGATTCACATGCGCCTAAAGTCTGAGAACCACTACTGTAAACGGGTTACTTTTGCCAATGAGACTCTTCTCTACTTAGCAGAAAACTGTTCCGACTGACCTAAAACTTAGCCCCTTTGGAGCAACTACGCCACTGGCTTGAGATTTCACTCACTTTCCACCTCTTTCCCTGTCTCTGGGCAGAGCTTGGGTATGAGGGGCTCGCCCGGGACTGGAGGCCAACAGGGGGTGCAGGTCCGTGAGGGCCATCCTAACTCCGTATCCTCTCCACAAAGGTGGCCCAGACTCCCTCACTTTCCATGTCTCTCTAGACCCTGCGGGATTGGGGGATGGTTTCCTGCCTCGTCCGTGTGCAGAGCACCTGTGCTGCCCTCAGGCCCTTCAGGCGGACTCCCCACAAACACATTCCCACTCTACGTCCAAGGGGCCATTTGGCCACACGGCTCCTTTCTGAAACTCATCACTTCTCAAGGGGGACCCCCGAAAGCCTGAAAAAGGTCCCGTCTGTGCTGGGACTCTCCAGATTTCATGAGTCGTCTACGAAAAATTCTTTCACTGTGGCAAGTTTTCCCAAAATGCAATCAATGAGGTACAGCATCGGGCACCTCAGGGACCTACCAGTGTAGAAACCTCTGGGCTCGCCACTGAGATCCTGTCTTTCTTGGACACCAGGAAGACTTTGATCTCTTTCTGGGCAGAAGAATGACTCATGTCATCTCCAGTCTTCCCTTCTCCTCATTTCATGGCATAGGGTCTATGGTCCAGACTTTGGCTCTTGGAGACTCAGACATTCCTTTCCCCCACCTTGATCCCAGCCCTTGACTGAAAGCCATGGCTATAAACACAAGTGTCCCTGCTATTGTCCTGCAAATGCACATTAATGCGAACGACCCTTGTTTTCTTTGTCCACTGGTCCTCTACACCCCCCACAAGAGTGTGCCTGGACAGCCCTTCCTGCAGCGTGAATGGGGCAGGCAGAGAGAGCAGGAAGGGGATTTTAAAAAAACATATAACTAGGGAGGAAACCGTACCTGATAAGGGCCTAGTATCCAGACACATGAGAATCCTTATACCCCACCAACAAAAAGACCAACCACCTGATTAAAATGAGCCAAGGACTTGAGTAGACCCTTTCCCAGAGAAGTTGCACAAATACCCAACGAGCGTATGAAAAGACGTTCCGTGTCATTAGCCATCGTGGAGATGCAAACCAGGTGTTCAAACCAAGCACTGGTACACAAATGCTCACAGCAGCTCTGTTCGCAAGAGCCAGAAGGCGAAACGATACAAATGTCCATCAACTGATGAATTTATGGATAAACAACATGTGGTACATCCATACAAGGGACTATTATTCAACCATAAAAATGAAATTCTGACCCATGCTACGACATGGATGAACTTTGAACACATTACGCTCACCGAAAAGAGCCAGACACGGAAGACCATATATCGTATGATTCCATTTCCATGAAACATCCAGAATTGGCAAGGCCACAGAGACAGAATGCAGGGCAGTGGTTGCCAGGGGCTGGACGGGAGGGAGGAACAAAGAAGTGGCTGATTATGGGCATGGGGTTTCCATTTTGTATGACAGAAACGCTCTGGAACTTGTAGTGGCAATGACTGCAGAACTTTCTGAATGTACTAAGAGCCACTGGAGTGTACCCTTCAAAATAATAAAAATGGCAAATTTTATGCTGTCTGTATTTTACCATAATGGAAACCTCATAATCTAGTTCTTATCCCGTTCTCTAGAGACTTTTCTACAGAGAGCCTATGTAAAAGTCTATTTTATGATACAGGGTCTATTCGTAGATTTTTAAAAGTCTACCTATGATACAAAACCACTCAGACAGCTCTAAATGGTTATCGGCAGGGGAACAGAGAGAAAGCACTGTCCCCAGATTGCTTGTCTCGACTTTGGAGTCAGGATGCCTGACTCAAGTTCAACGTCAGGCTCCGCCACTTTCTAGGGAACCTACCCGAAGCAATGCTGTGTGTTTCCCACACTATTTCCTCTGCCTCTCCACGCAGAAAGATTACTTTTCCCAGACTCCCTCGCGTCTAGGGTGGGGGCAGGGGGCCAAGTTCTTACCAATGGGGATGTGAGTGAAGTCCCTTCAGCTCCAAGCCTGTTCTTAACTCAACGGTGCGACTTCTCCATGCTTTGTCTATCTGGCATGCGTGGTCGACGTAAGAACTTTGAGAGGGCAGAGTTACAAGACGGGAACCTCTGAGGTCCCTAAGTCACCCTTCAGGTCGAACCACCAAGGAGAGTCACCTGAATGACCTCAGACCGCGGCATGGTCAGATCATGACGTGGTCGGACCGTAACATGAGTGAGAGAGAAAATTTCGCTTTGTAAAAACCATTGAGATTCGGGGATTTTGTTTCCACAGAGTAATTTACACTATTCTGACTAATACATCATCTGGGTAGCTGTAAGAACACCACTGAACCTCTCTAAGCCAGCTTCCTCAGCCTCATACCCCACTGAGCACCTACCTAATAGGGTTATTATGAAGGTTAAATAAGATGATCCACAAAAAATTGCTGAATGTAATGCCAGGCACATGCCAAATGCTCAATGAAGTTCAACCCTGTTTATTTATTATTAGCAAACAAATTAGCCCCAGTCCCACTATCCTCACACAGCCATGGCTTGAGGTCAGAACTTCCCAATTTTTTTTCCTAGGTATATTTTTACATAAACAGGAAAAAAAATCATTTACGCAATTCCGTATTGGTGTTTGGTAATAAGCATTTTTCATGTCACTGGACAGTCTTCCAGACCATTGTGATCAAGCACTGCGAGCTTTCTACTGGAAAGCTGTGGGATTTAAGAGCAGCTCATCTGTCTGGGTTCAGGAATTCCAGAAATCCTTTCTTCATCCATCTATCTGCCTATTAACGGTCCTTAAGTTCCCCCCCCCCACCCCCACCCCACCACCACCTCCAAAATAAGAAATCTGGGCTTTCCAAAAGTTACCCAGGACCGTCTGGCAGTAAGCAAATGAGGTTCCATTTCATCAGTCAATTTAAATCCAATGTCAGGTTCCTTTAACAGCTAAATGCTTCTCTAGGAACGGGCCTGTCCCTCGTGAAGCCTGCATGGCATGCTTCCAGAAGGTGAAACGTGCTTTAACTGCTTTGCTTGCAAATATAACTTGGCTTCTGTCAAACTCCAGTTATTCTCCTATGTTAATAAACGCCACGCGTGGGAAGGCGGAAACCAGAGGTCATAGTCACAGGTATATGTGTATCTATATGCATGTATTAAACATGCATGGAGCATATATATTCAATCATTCATTCACTTATTCATTTAATAACGGTGGTGGAAATGTTACTGTCCCTAGAGCTAGAAATATAGAAATGTCCCTTTCTCCCTGAAGGGGTTGGGGTGATGGGGGGCCAAGGACACACCATGGATCTCAGAATAAATGCCAAAATTCCTACCTTGTTTTCTAAAGCCGTGCATGATCGGCTCCTGTGGACTTCAGTTCTTACCAAGCATAATGGTTAATGGTATGTGTTACCTTAGCAGTGCTAAGGGATGCCCAGATAACTGGTATACCATTATTTCTGGATGTGTCTGTGAGAGCATCTCCAGAAGAGATTAGCATTTGTATCAGTAGACTGATACCCTTGCCAGTGTGGTGGGCATCATCCCACCTACTGAAGGCTTGAATAGAACAAAAAAGATGTCAGGAAGGTGAACTTGTGCTCTCTGCTTGATCTGAGACAACCGTCTTCTATCCTCAAACATCTTCCCCTCCGATTCTCTGGCTTTCGGACTCAGACCAGGACTTACACCATCAGCCCCAAGTTCTCTGACCTTTGGACTTGGATTGAATTACATCTCCAGCTCTCCTGGTTTTCCAGCTAGCAGATGGCAGAGTAGGAGACTTCTTTGCCTCCCTAATCACATGAGCCAATGGGCTCAGGGTAATCACAAGGATTGCTTCAATGGGGAAGAAGGAGGAGGAAGAGTTAGAAACAGAGACATCAGGAGACACACTTGACCGACGATTCACTGATGGCTTTGAAGACGGAAGGGGACCATGAGTCAAAGAATGCAGGCAGCCACCAGAAGCCGAAAGACACGGAAATGGACTCTCCTCTAGAACCTCCAGAAGGAATACAGCTCTGCCGGTCCCTTGCTTTTAGTCCCATGAGACCATTTCAGACTGCTGGCTTCCAGAATTGTAATACAATAAATCTGTATCGTTTTCAGCAACTGAGTGCGTGGTAATTGGTTAAAGCATCAATGGGAAACTAGGGCAGATTTTGATGCCCGGAAGTGGGATGCTGATACAACAAATGCCTAACAAAGTGGGAGTATCTGTTACAGGACGAGAAGACAGAGTTTGGGGGCACGGGGTGTGAAGGGTAAAAGAGAGGAAAGTAATACAGATCCCAGCCTGAGAGAAGAGAAGGCCACAGCTGGAGCTGCCCAAACTGCACTCTCCCCTGGTCGTTATCCTGGGAAAGCTTCCCAAGAACTGGGATCCCCCAAACAGCCTCACACTGAGCACAGAGAAGTCACATTCTCTGACCCCAGCGTATGCTGCTTTTGTACCGAGCAAGAACATTTTGACTTTGTTTACCCATTCCACGTAACCTAGGAGGCAGAGTGTAGCCCGATGGCAGTGAAAAGAAGGGTTAACCTCCTCTCTGGCTAATGCAAGTGTCCTCCTATCTCTCTATAGGGCCGAAATCAATGAAGGCTGTTTTCATCCAAGTAAAAATAAATCTTAATCACCTTTGTAAGGCAGGGGAAGATAAGCAGGCAGTGTTCTAAAAATGAACTCCCCTATTTAACAACTGTTAAGTGCTATATCTTGAACGATACGAAAGATGACATCACCTTCAGGTTATAGGGCAGGCGCGATCAGCTGCTGATTAGGGAGCAATCGAAAAGGGGGGAAGGAAAGTAAGAGGAGACGCATAAATAGACTTTTTTTCCAAGTCTGTGGAGAGAGCTCTCTGAATGTGTAAAGCACAGAGGAATGAACAAGCCAGCAACACCCTTCGAACATGGGAAGCTGATATCAAAGAGGACATCCAGGCACCGCCCTCCCGCGCCCACATTTCACGTGGTGCTTCCATCATGATGTCCTGGGACGGGTGGACTTCGTCACTGACCCATGAGGCTGTGCGAAACGAACAGCAGCGGCCCCCTTGCCTTCCGTTAGCTCCTGCCCTCACGCCTCCCATGCTTGCCCCGAAAACTCGGGGGTACAGCTTCCAACTTCCCTTCCTTCTACCACCAAACATGCCCGCATGCACACTCTGGATGGCTCCGTCCTCCATGGTGGATTGTAGCGCTCCTGGAATTATTTATTTCGTCATTGCCTGTAAAGACTGCACGCATTTTCTATCTCATGGACTTTGGGCTTGGACATCCGACATGCTTTGGCCCGTAATCAGTGAGCAGTTTGACCTATGCGATGTCCAGGCGGGAGTGAAGATGTGTTCCAGGTCTCTTCCTGATCTCTTGAACTTCCCTTCTGCCATGAGACTATCGTGTCCTGGACTGGGGTGACTCTGTCTACACGAGTCCCAAAATGAAAGTCATACTGAGTAAGGCTGCAGCTCTAACCTGCAGGTGTTAAGATGTAACATAAGACAGAGATGAATTTCTGTTGTTTGATAAGGTACCGATTTTTGAGGGGCTCTTTGTTACCACTGCCTTACTTAAGCAAAAGCTGACTGTAACACAATGCACCTCCGTGGGGTCTCCCCACATTCATCCTGGTCTGTCTCTGCAAGAACATTTCCCAAAGAATGTGTCCAGAGCCACAGTTATGAAAGAAGCTTAAGAAGAATCGGGTGAAATCAATTTGGGAAATTCTGCACAGCCACTCTTGGAGACTTACAGTGCCCATCAGTGTAGTAAAGGCACTGAGAAGTCCCGTAGGTTATGGTAACGGTTAAAAACATGGGCTCTGGGGTTGGGTAGAGTGCCTGGATTTGAATCCTCAATCTACTACTGCTTACTAGGTGAATGACTCTGGACAGATCACTTACTTCATCTATTCGAGCCTCAATTTTCTCATTTGAAAAGTGAAAATGATAATAGTGACTTCACAGGGTTATTGTGACGGTTAAATGAGATAATGCAAATGAAGTGCTAATGGACTACTGCCCAGGTCACAGAATGGCCTAATCTTCTTTTCCAAACTCACATAAATGGCACATAAAACTTCAAAGTGTTACAAATATAGGTATAATCAGGCTCAGAGATCATATTCCAATCTCCTTCGACTGGGAATGAAGTGAAATTCCACAATTCCGAGTGGGGCCCAAGGCTGAAGTTTCCAACAGGCCCTGGGACTATTACCAGGTAGTGAGGACTAGGAGCTTAACATCCACAAAAGAATGGGAACTGAGGGGCGGGAGCCTGGGTGGCTCAGCCAGTTGAGCGGCCGACTTCGGCTCAGGTCATGATCTCGCGGGTCGTGAGTTCGAGCCCCGCGTCGGGCTCTGTGCTGACAGCTAGGAGCCTGGAGACAACTTCAGACTTTGGGTCTCCCTCTCTCTCTGCCCCTCCCCCACTCACGCTCTGTCTGTCTGTCTGTCTCTCTCTCTCAAAAATAAATAAACATTAAGAATTTTCTAAATAAATAAATACAAATAAAATAAAATAAAATCCACAGGGCAAGCCATCAGAAGGGAATGCTGGCCCCATTGGGCACAGACTAAACCTGCTGATGGCTATCAAATTTCGTTTCCCAGTTCTGCTCTTAAGGACTTCTCCCAGATTGAACCAGTCCAGTCCAGATTATCTAGGATGATCTCTCTTACTTTAAGCCACCTGATTACTCACTTTAATCAGATCTACAAAATATCTTTGCAGCAACACCTAGATTAAAGTGTTTGATTAAACAACCGGACTGTAACCCGCCATGTTGGCGAGTCCAAAAGCCCATCATGGCACCATTGGTCTTCCATGATACTCCGCAATCCCGGTTCCCCTTTCTCTCTCTGGCCAGATTTTCCTCCTCCGTTTCCTTGAACAAAGCCTACCCCACGGACGAGGCCCACAGTCATCCCTGCCCCCTCTCTCCAGACTACATCCTGTCGTCCCGTCTTTATCATGTTTTATCACACCGTATCCACGGTTTCATTTTCGGGCATCACACTCCTACTCAGTAACTCCAGCTATGACCCTTCTTGTGAACTCCAGCCCGGTATTTTCAACTCCTTGCTAGAGATCCAGGGAGAGAGTTTTTAACTTCTGTGGGCCTCAAGTCTCCTATTCCATAAAACTGGGTTGTTGCTGGAATGAAAAGATAAGCTATGTACACGGTTCTGCATATGCCTGGTACATAATCAATGTTCAGTAAGTGTGAATTGCCGTGATAACTGCTAACCTTCTGAAAACAATAAAAGGTATCAAACGAGGCAAGACCCAAGTCTGATGGGCCTCCACTGAGGACCTCCTTCAGGGCCAACACTGAACTAGATCATGCTTGGATGGGAAGCCATTCTTTATTAATTCTTCTCAAGTTAATCATCTACTGCTGTCGCAAGTTTCCCTGAAACTTCAATGTAAAACCATAAACACTTATTATCTCACATAGTTTCAATGGGTCAGGAGTTTGGAAGCGGCTCTGCTGGGCGGTTGGGGCTCAAGATTTCTCATGAGATTGCAGTTGACATTGGCCAGGACTTCAGACTTAACCGGAATGGAGCATCCACTCCCAAAATAGCTCATTCATATAACTGGAAAACCCATGTTGACTTTGACCTGGCCAGGTCCTTGCCTCATGAATCTCTCTATAGGCCTGGCCGTAAGCCCTCACCAACATCCTCCTCTTAGACCATCAGACTTCTGGTACGCGATCTGTTCAAGACGATTTGCGCTTCCACGAACGCTCTCCATCTTCTGCCACCAACCATTCCCAAAGCCACCACCGTAGGTGGGTTGTAGAAGCACCTACTTCCAGGTGCCAAGTTCATATCAGTCATCCATGGCTGCATAACAAAGTCGTCCAAACCTTAGCGACTGAAAATAACGACAACCATCCATTACCTTCCACAGTTTCTGTGGGCCAACTGGGCAGGACTGGCTTAGCTGGGTGGTCCTGGCTCAGAGTCTCTTATGAGGTCTCAGTCAAGACGTTGGCTCAAACGGTGGCTTTGTGAAGGCTAGACGGAGTCCGGAAGACCAGATTCCAAGATGTCTCCCCCAGTACGGTTGTCACATCTGTGCTGGCTGGTGGCAGGATATCTTGGTTCCACACGACACAGGCTTCTCCCCAGGGCTGCTTCAGTGCCCTCACAACGTGGCAGTAAACGATCCAAAGTAAGCAAGATGGAAGTCAGCTCTTGTTTTCCAACCCAAGCTCAGAAGTCACACCATCATTTTCGCAGTGTATCATTGACTGCACAGATGAGCCCCGTGCGGTAGACTTACGCCGTGAAAATACCAGAATATGACTACGAGGAAGCAACGCTCATCGAGGGCCATCTTGGATTCCAGATGCCATATAAAGGGACACCCGGCACTTGCTGTCAACTCTGGCTGGCTTCCCGACTCCCTATCTTCCTGTCTTATCTGAGCCCTTTGTCTCACCCATTGCTTGACTTACCGGACATACAGTGGATCCATCAGTCTAGTACTGGCACTTGGCAGGTAGTGAATCAATCGATATAAGTTACGTGAATGAAGGAATGAATCGGTAAACTCCTCAGTAACACTCCTCATAATGAGCAGAGGTGTTACGGACTGAAGGTTTGTGTGCCCATGCTCCAGATGCATCCGTTGAAGCCTTAAGCTTCAAGGTGATCGTATTTGAAAGTGGGGCCTTTCGGAACTAACCGGGTTGAAATGGAGCCATGAGGGTGGGGACTCCGTGATGCGATTAACATCCCTGTAAGAAGAGGAAGAGACCCGAACCCTCTCTGTCACATAAGGACGTAGTGAGAGGTGGCCATCTACAAAGCCAAGTATCTGTAGGGAAATACAGGCTCCGCAAAACAATAAAAACCGTATGACCAGACCCAAACCGCTAAGAAGAGACAGCCCCACAGCTCAAATCCAGCTTTCGGACCCCAGACACCTGGCTTTGCCACAATACTGTGGCCTTATCATAATGCGGTGGGGGAGGACAGTGCAGAGATAACAGGAGTTCCTGCCTCATAGGGTTAAAAGCAGTGAACGGACAAGCACAGAGTTCAGCATACGGCTTGGCACGTAGGAAGGACTCAATAAACAGCAGCTCTAGTGGTTCTTTCGTCTGGCCCCTAAACTCCTGGCTTGGCTGGCCTAACTTGATTAATCAAGCCTGCTCTCCATGCCATTTCACAGGGCCCCCTGACCCCGAGCCCTCCCACAAGCAGACGCCAGGAACCTCAGGCCGAGACTGGTTATTTCACCTGCACGAGGCTCAACATCTGATGCTTCCCCCGGAACCATCCGCTCTCCCAGATGTTTTCATGGCCTCTTGTGGCCGCTCAGCGATGGTGAGGCTCAAAAGGGCTGTGGGGCCTCCGGCCCTCCTCCATCTGCCGGGCCAGCTTAGGGCTCCCAAAACGGCCTGCGGGTTTTCCACCTCTGGGCAGCTGTGGGGGAAGTCGGCCTGTCTCTGCCCCAGCACATCACAGCTGGACCATCTGGTCACACCAGGGGACAGAGAAGTTCATTTCAAGGGCAGCCTCCTCTGTGCTCTGCTTAATTCACCCATTTCACAAGCGCTCATCAAGCACCTAGTAAGTGCCAGACCCTGACCGAGGCATTAGGAATACAAGTTTGTCCCTATAGAAGCTCACAGTTGGGGAGGGAAGATAAATTTTTAAAAGAAGTCAAATTATGGATTCAGGTAATGAGTAGAAGTAAGGTAAGCATAGAGGTCTTTGGGTGTGAGAGGAAGAAACCCCTACTCTAGCTTTGGTGGGTAGAGGGACGAGGGGCTCGAGAAAGAGAAGGCTTCCCGGAGGAGGTGGTTCATCAGACGAGAGAAGAAAGGCAGAGGAGAGTGATCAGGGTGGAAAGGAGAAGAAAAGGTGCTCCAGGTGGAAGGCACAGAGCCACGAAATGGTTCATCTCGTGAATGATGGTTCATCATTCAGACGTGCATTGTGGGAAGGTCCCCTTGCCAGGTTGGATGACGTGTTGGAGGGAACTGAAGTGGTCAGGAGTCTCCTGATGTGATGCGGGGAAGAAACAATGAGGGACGGAACCAAGGTGGGGCAAAGGGGGTGGAATGAGAGCGTATTAAGAGGTAGAATGGACAGACCTGGAGTCTTTTGTGGAAAGGACAATGAGAAAAGGCGACGATGGTTTCCAAGCTCGTGGTCTGAGTACCTGAAGAGGCAGGGGTGCTTTCGCCAAGAAGCCAGAGGAGGACTGAGTCAGGAGATACGCATGATAACTTGGGCTCGTATGTGAAGGGTTTGAAGCGGCTGTGAAGCGTTAAGGGGGGAAAGCTCATTCGTGAATTTATCCATTTAACACTTGCATCGAGTACACGTTTTAAGCCGGACTCTGGCAAGGTGTTGGTGAGCAAACTGGGTACAGGGCTTACCTTCATAAATGTTACCGTCTAAAAGAACAGGCAGTGAAAACCGTATGTTTTCACTCTTACGTGGATCCTGAGGAACTTAACAGAAGACCAGGGGGGAGGGGAAGGGGGAAAAAAAGTTACAGAGAGGGAAGGAGGCAAACCATAAGAGACTCTTAAAAACTGAGAATAAACTGAGGGTTGATGGGGGGCGGGAGGGAGGGGAGGGTGGGTGATGGGTATTGAGGAGGGCACCTGTTGGGATGAGCACTGGGTGTTGCATGGAAACCAATTTGACAGTAAATTTCATACTAAAAAGAAGAAGAAGAAGAATTCCAGAACGAGAAAAAGAAGAAATTAATTGAACCTGTAAATATAGAACTACAAACTCTTGAAGAATGGTCTGAAGGGAAAATATCAGGAGTTATGATGGCACATTATAAGGAAATCTAATGGAGTCTGGGGACATATCAGTTACTGTGGTTGCACAACAACCCCAAAATTTGGTGGCATAAAACAACGATAATCATTTATCATTTCTCACAGCCTCTGCAAGTCAGGAGTTCCAAAGAGCACAGTGGAAGTAATTTGCCTCTGCTCTACAAAGGGGCCTGGAATCACCCAAGGGCTCATCACCCACATGTTTGATAGGCAGTCAGCTTTCCAAGTGGCTTCTGCATGGGCTAGTTAGTGGAGAGAGGGATAGAGAGAGACAGAGAAAGAGAGAGAGAGAGATGATGCCTCTTATGACTTAACCTTGAAAGTCACACAGCATCATTTCCGCCACATTCTATTGATCAAGGCAGTAACAAAGGTCCACTCAAGTTATAGAGGAGGAAACACAAATCCACCTCTTGACATAGTAATGTCAACATCACATTGTAAGAAGGGCACGTGGGACGGGAGATATGTGTTTTTAAGGCCATCTTCGGGAAATACAATCTGCCGTGGGAGAGGTCAGCAAAGACTGCTCAAGAAAACGGCGTTTGGACTGAGATACCCGTGAGTCGACCGGGGCTGGGATGAAGGTGGACTTTTGGGGACGGTATTCCTGGCAGAGATAATATCATGTACAGAGGCCCCTGCAGCGTCCAAGACTGTGATGTATTTGAGAAGCCGATGGAAGGCCGGAGTAGTTGGAGTGAGACGGAAATGTAAGTCTGAATGAAGCTCAAGGAAAAGGCCAACGTTGGGAGCAAAGTTGTGGAAGCACAGATACATGGCAGTGGAGGGGACGCCACGGGGGAGCGAGTAAACAGAGAAGAGAACACGTTTCATAGAAACCCAAAGTGGCTTGGAATTGATGCCCCTGCTGCTGAATATCACCGAGCTCAGAACTTGTCTTCCCCCTTCCAACCAATAGAACCTGGCTACCTTGCCCTGCCATCTGATTGTCTAGCATAATGGCCAATGTCCAAGATCCTCCCCTTAAGGATCCTTGCCTCTTGGTATTTACACCTGTGTGTATTCCCCTCCCACACTGAATCAGGCTGACCTCTGTGACCAAGAGAAGACTACAGAAACGATAGTGTGTGACTTCTGAGGATAAGCCATAAAAGACATTGTAGCTTCTGCTTTGAATTTCTTACTCTGAGACCAGCCATCACACCATGAGGACTTGAGCAGCCTTCTAGAAAGGTCCATGTGGTGAGGAACTGAGGCCCCTGGCCAAGAGCCAGCACCAACTTGCCAGCCATGTGAACGAACCACCTTGGAAATGGATTCTTAGCCCCAGTGAAGCTCTCAGATGATTCCAGCCCCCTAGTCTGCAAGACCTCAGGCTGAGGTCTCAGGAATCATGGAACAGAGACAAGGTATCCTCACTGTGCCCTGTCTGAGTCAATGACCAAAAAAGCTATGTGAAAAAAAAAAATGTATTGTCGTTTCAAGCCACTGAGCTGCTCGAGAGATTTGTTACACAGCGATAGATAACCACTACACTGGCCCTGACCCTTTTACTACCCTCCTCTACCTCACATTTCCCCTGAAAATAACTGGTTCCAGGAGACTCTCTGAGCTAGAAGAGGTCACCCATTTAAAGTTTGGCTCTATTTACGGCTTTCCAAGCAGGTAAAAAAAAAAAAAATCATCTCCATTTGCTTACCTCTACTGACGGAGAACTCACTACCTACCAAAGCAGCACATTCCATGTCATGCCAGACTTCCTGTAACAGAATCACAGGAGGGCCTTCCATCCCAGCCGGGACTCCCGGGTCCCTTCTTTCCCAGGAGCTGTCCCTGACCCGGTGCTGAAACCAGACTCCCTCCAACCCCCCTCCACCCCTCCCGAACCAAAAGATCAACTTACAATTCCAAAAGGCACGCTTGACTTGGAAACATCAGCAAGAAAGTTCCATTTCCCTGTATCTCTAAATGGAAAAAAAGGCTCCTTGTCAGTTGGAGCAATTAGCTGTGGGAGATGATGACGGAGCAGCGAGAGTTGCTTCGAGGGGGCAGAGCGGCAGCGGAAGCCCCAGCTCAGACAGACACGCTGCAGATGGCACGACGAGATAACGCCTTTCACGTCTCAGAAATCACATTGTCAACAATGTTTCTAGACTCAGAAATTAGCTGAAGTCATCAGGAGCGCCTGGCAGCAAGCAGCAGGCGCCTTGGTGGGGGCCCCTCATTTGACATTATGCACTGATGCAGAGAGAAACTGGCAAGGTTCACAGAAAAGGCTGGGGAGCCTACTGTCTCCTGAGGCTGCGGGCAGGGCAAGCCTGGGGCACGTTAGAGGCATTTCCTCAGGACAACACTCCAAAGCCCGGATCTTCTCTCCCCTGTCCCAATAGTAGGGGATGGACTCCAAGTGGCAGAATGTGACCTCCTTCTGCTCCGTGCCTTGTGGATTGATGTTTCCTCTTTAGAGGGTTGCAGAAAGTGAAAATGATGGATTCAATCACCCGTGTCTTAAGTAAGAATTAGATTATTTTTGACGAAATCATCCTTGTTAAAATAAAAAATACTCTCTTGGCTGAAGATAAGGCCCCATCTGATGCAGTCTATACCAACTGTCTGACCTTTCCATTACAGTTGCCCTGCCTCTGGCATCCCCCACCCTTAGAAGAGCCAAGAAACAGAATCCCAGAGGCTGGCACCCTGCTGCCGAGAATCCCGCCCCCCCCCCCCCGCCCCGACAATCACAACGATTAGGAGGGGCAGGGGTGAGTCAGCTGTTGCTGCAGCAGGGGCAGGGGTGAGTCAGCTGTTGCTGCAGCCCTGGGAAGCGAGCATGAGAAGCGACGACGGGGAGTTAATACCTCACGTCCTCACAATAGTTTAGGAGAAAATGCAACCATGCCCCTTCTGCCGAAGTGCCTTCTTAAGCTTGCTCTGGAAGGAATCGGGGTTATTTCCCTAATTGCAGGGTCCCACTTATTAGGACAAAGAGTAAACGATTCCCCTGGGAACTCGAAAGGACAAAAGCTACACCTGGACACGTGTCTGTGTGTGGTACTGGAGACAAGGCTTGCAGAGTGTAGCAGATGGGAATGAGGTGTAGAACGTTCTCTGGCAGTTATGACGATTCAGATCATCGAGACTCAGCCTGACGCTTCCAGCCAAACTGCCCACCCTGCAGTGAGTGTGAGAGAGCCCCAGGAGGTAGGCATCTGAGACTCTTCCCATCTGGTCAGAGCCCTGCAAAATTCGGGGACCCTTCTGCCACTCAGGGCACCCAGCAACTGGCAGACAGGTCTGGACAGAGGGATGCAACAACCCCCGAGGAGGTGGGATGAGAGAGAAGGATAAAGTTGAGGATTTTCCCTAAAGATAGTGGTAAGTACGAGCAGCCTGGGGTCTTTTATGAAGGTCAACCACCTGGGACCCACCACACGGTCAGCTCCTAGCACTGCGAAAAGGTGAAAAGAACGGAACCCAGGAGAAGCTAGCCCTGCCTCTGGGGCACATAGGGTTAAGGACCTGGGAGACACAGCCTGTTTTACCCTCATTCCCAAGATGCTGCCCTCAGCACAGCTTATTCTGGGGCTCAATTGCAGCCAAACCTGTCTCTATGAGGAGTCAGAGGTGGACGGGGAAATTAGCCTTGACCATACATCCTCTGTAAGCCAGATCGTCCTCCGTCTCAGGCCATCCCCCAAATGACCTGTGGCCCAGGAACAATTAGAACAGCGAGCATCCGAATGGAACTGGAGTTGTATGGCTCTGGTAGAAATCTGCTCCAGAAGCTCCCACCGCCCTGAAGTCAGCCGGCCACACCTTAAAGAGTCCCCATCAGTCACCCTAAAGGACTGAGCTCTGTCCCTGATTTCAGGGGCAGGGCCGCCCGGGCAGGCTGGAAATTAAGCGGCAACTCACTCACAGCCCAGAGAAACCAGAAGAGCTTAGAGTCCCACAGATCCCTAGGGACTGAAGCAGGACACGGACTGGCCTTTCTCTAAACCAGTGTGAACCCCAGGCCAGTAGCATTGACATCACCTGGGAACACGTCACAGGCGCAAATTCCAGACCCCGCCCTGGACCTAGTGAATCAGAGATTCCGAGGGCGGTGCCCCACAATCTTTGTTTTGCCAGGTCCCGCAGGTGATTCTGACACGTGGGCGCGTCTGGGAACCACCGGGACTTCAAGTTAATCCCATCCAGGTCTCGAGAAGGCAGGTCCCCGGATCAGGGACGGGCAGGGCCCTTTCAATGTACCGAGGCCCCCTCAGGCCTCCTCTTGCGCGCAAATTCACACATCGGCGCCCCCGGCCCTGCCTGGCCCTCCCAGCCTCATTGTTGAGCGGTTATGGGGGGACACTCCTGTCTCCGGAACTACTGGGGATGCTGAGGGGGACTGTATCTGGGGGGGGAGGGGGTCCCTGCTCCTCCTGGGGGCTGACGGGGGCGGGGCGGAAACAGGGGCCCTGTTCAAGAGGTGCCCCTTCCCCAACCTACGACGTTCCCAAAGACCCCCCAAGAGTGAAGGGTCCAGTCACATGAGGCTCCCACCAGCCCCGGAAAGCCCTCCAAGCGGAAGACGCAAGGGCCCAGCCCAGAGGCCCGGAGCAGAAGGCCCGTCACACCTGAGGAGGCCCAGAGGTGCCAGCTCGGCAGCTGGGATCGCCGCCGGCTGATGGATCGCTTTCCGATGAGGGCGCAGGCTCCGGATCGCACGGCTACGCCGCTGCCACCCCTCCCGCACTTCTGGAGCGGGGAAACATCACACCGCGGGCGAGCGGCAATTAATCTGAGCAGGAGACAGGCCGAAGACAGGACAGGGGAGCTGCCAGAGAGCTGACGCGCCCCGTCTGCCTCCGCGGAAGGATGGGCCCGGCCCTCCAGACACGCAGTCCTCCAGCCCCAGATGCACCAGCCAGCCTTTCCCCCGGCAGCTCGGTGGGAAGGAAACGCAGGGAGCCCGGGCACAGCGAAGAGCGCTGGACTGAGCGTGGCCGGAGGCAGGTTCAAATCCCGGCTCTGCCACTGACCAGCTGGGAGACCCTCGCACAAGTTTTGCCACCTCTCTGGGCTTCGTTTCCCACATCAGGAAGCCGGCCTGCAAATGACTCGGGCCAAGTGCCTGACACACCACGACTTGCAACCGAGAGTGATTTGTCTCCCCTGTCCTCAGCTGTCGACCTGTAACGAACCTCACGTATGATCTCCAGCCAGGCAGAGAGCACCTCCCCCAGGACGATGAGACCCCAGAAGAAAAGAGGAAAAGGTGGGGCAGCCAGTATGTTTCCATGAATCATCCATTCTGGGGACAACCTAATGGCAGCAAAGAAAGAAGCAGCCCCATGCAGGCCCCTTGGGTCCGGCTGGTCTCCCAGCCCCTGCCTCAGCCCTGTCTAGAACCCCAGGAGGTGAACTTTGGAAGAGAGCTCTGATCACGCCCCTGTCCTATTTTTAAAGCCCAGGTGGCTCCTTAGTGCTGACGGAGTGAAGTGCAACTGCCCCAGCGTGGCATTCAATGCCAATTCCAAACCTGCTGAGTGTCCCCCCTTGCCATGAACCTCCCCCTTCCGGCCACCCACAAAAGCATGCCATGCCCAGAATGCATCAGGGTGTGGCAACACTGGGTCTTTGCACATGCTGCTCCCCTACCTGGAAAGCCCACCCTGTGGTCTTATCCACCTAAAGCATTGCCCCTATACGGCTCGACTTTAGAGGGATGTCCCCCGATGCCCCTGCCCCATGGGTAGTGATGTCGGGCTTTCTTGCACCTGGCACAACTGTCCATCAAGGCCTTCTGCCTATAAACATCTGTTTGATTCTTGGTCCTCTCCATCACTGAGCAGTGAGCCCCTCCAGCCCAGGGACCACACTCGATTCCTCGCCACACCTCTGGCTCCTGCAGAATGCCTGGCATATGATACATGCTCCAGAAATGTTTAGCAAACTTAAGTGCCACGTTCACATACACCCCTAGAGTCATACCCATTACACCATAAAGTAATGATTAATGAAGCCACAGCTGATCGACCCGCAATGAAGCAGACAGATAAACCTGGTCCTCTCCAGCCCTGATCCCTGATCCCATTCTCCCCAAGACTCAGGAAGGCTCAAGGTTAGAGGATAGTCTGCTGACCCCTCACCCCCACACCTGGGTTAGCTAATGTTCAATCCTGACTGCATTTATCTTTCTGTGGCCAAACCCGCAGACTGCTTGGAAACAGCGCATCCCGTCCTGGGGGCTTGAATCCGTGCTTCATCAACCTCTTAGGAGCCCTAGGCCAGGAGCTGGTCTGCCTCCCCTGACCCAGGCGGCCCCAGGGGTCATCAGGAAATTCAGAGAATCAAAGAGCCTCGTGAACCGAACAGGATTATGTTACGGTGCAACTAGCCCATCTTCCCACTCGATGGAACAATCCCCTTCTCCAGCTTGAATACTTCTAGTGACAGGGAGCTCACCATCTCCATGACAATTTTATTCCAGCCTCTTGGATGCTTTCAGTCCTCGAGTTTTTTTTTTTTTTTTAATAGAAACTGATAGTTCTAGGGGCGCCTGGGTGGCTCAGTCGGTTAAGCGTCCGACTTCGGCTCAGGTCATGATCTCGCGGTCCGTGAGTTCGAGCCCCGCATTGGGCTCTGTGCTGACTTCTCAGAGCCTGGAGCCTATTTCATATTCTGTCTCCCTCTCTCTCTGTCCCTCCCCCGTTCATGCTCTGTCTCTCTCTGTCTCAAAAATAAATAAACGTTAAAAAATTTAAAAAAAAAACAAAGAAACTGATAGTTCTAATCGCCTTAAGCCTCATTTCATAAAATGGGAAAGCAAACATCCTTCCCCAGACCTCCAAAGATTTTTGAGGGAAGCGAAGAGGCTTGTGTTTCGCCGGGTCTCTCCGGGTCTGACACTCTCGCCCACTGAGTTCTCCTTCTCCGCCCCGTCTCCCACCTTTTGTGAAGTTTCTGTTAACATTGTCTGAGGGTGAGTCGGTTTTGGGGGTCCACACCACCCTGCTTATCTATAGGAAGTCAAGCGTCACTTAAAAGTCCCAAGACCTTACAGATCCAGCGTGTAAGCCAGATGTCCCCCATCCTGGACTGGAGCCATCACTTCTGCATGCCAAGGCAGGACACTCCATTCTTCCTCTGCCCACCCACACAGGTGGCCAAGATCTCTTTACGTTTCTTTTCCCCAGCCTTTTCACACTTACTCTTTTACCTTTATTTCATCATGAATCATACCAGTGGATTTTCTGTCACTTCATCCAAGTCATACATTAAAATTGCTAAACAGGATCAAGGCTGAGACAGAGCCCTTATGCTCTCCAGTAAAGACCTCCCTGCAAAATGTTATCCACCCCTTCATCTGCTCTCAGTAGATAAGCTAGTTATTAATCTACTGGGATCCTCTCAAATCCAGTCCATATTCTCAGTCTTCTCGCCAAGAATGCTGAAGATTCTTTTAGAAGTTCTGCTGAAACCCAGATCGGCAGCCTTCTTCGTGAGACAGACAGCACCCGAGATGACTAGTTTACCACCAAACACCCACTCTTGCTGACTTTGTTGGGGAGGCAGTATGCCAAGGTACTAGCTACATTTCCTAGACTCTCTCGCAAACAGCAGCAGCCATGTGACATATTCTGGACATTGAGAGCAAAGTGCAAATGTTTGTGCAGACTTTCCAAAAAAGCCACTTCAAGGAAGAGGCAGACTCAGATACTCTTTGCTCTTCCTGCCTAGAATACTGATGTGATGCTGTAGCCATCTTGCAACTATGACGGAAAAGCCAAGGCAATCACAAACTCCTCTCAACTCTAAAAGTCATGAGTCTCTGAAACCAATGCTAGAGACTACCTGCCTCCAGACTTCTTACTGCACAAGAAAAGTAAATGCCTTGTGTAAACCAATTTCTTTTCTTTTTTTTTTTTCTTTTTCTTTTTTTGGTTTGGTTTGGTTTGGTTTCTGCAATTCCTAACAGATCCGTCACTATCCTACTCTGAGAGCCTAAAGACACTGTCAAAGCACGAAATGAGATTAGCCTCATGTAACTTACTTCCAGTGAGTCAGTATTAGTTCCTGGTGATGTCCAAGATGCTTACAAATCCTTCCTTAACAAACAATGCTAGAATCTTACCCAAGACTGCTCTATTCTCTTCCCCTTTAGGAAAACGGAAAGGTTTTTTGGCAGTTTCCAGGTTTCAGACACCTAGTTCCCTCTCTAGGATTTCTGAAGGTTTGCTTCTCTGATTCAAGGGTCTGCAATTTCCCAGGGATCACTCATATTACTCAGAATATTTCAACGAGTTTCAAACAATCCATCATCTCTACCTTTGGGAGCTGTCTCATCAAGGTCAACTTTACCCTTTCCAATCTGAAAGTTTATCTTCCTTAACGAAGATGATCGCCAAACTCCTAGCTAAAAATCCTGATTTCTCCCACCCATTCCCTATCTGCCCATGTGTTCTGAGCAAAGGCATCTTACCAGTGTGGCATCTGGCAATCAACAGTGTCCAGACCTGCTTGGCCTCACATCGTAAAATAATGAGCAGGGATGTAAAGAGATGCCTCTCCTTTGAATACTTCATCATCTGAAATACAGCTCTGTGTGCACAGACCCAAAACCTCCAGGAATATAGGGGAATCCACGTTATGGATACTGGGCACAGGCTGGTCCCTGGGACCCAAAGGAGGAAGAGTCACATCTGGCACCTAATAAGCCCAGGTAACCTGGAGCCCAGCCGTGTCTGTTCCTTCTATGCTGGGGCTGAGGTCCCAGCACACCCAGTGTCCTGCACCATCCCAGCCGGGCCCCTGTGCTGGCTCAGCAAACGCTCCATCCAGGTGGCTCCCTATGGCCAGGAGCTCACAAGGACTGCACGAGTCCTTCAGGATGGCAGGCCTTTTATCACCGATGTCAACAGCACGAGCCAGGGACAGAGGCAGGTGATAAGACTGTAAAGTCATGTTTCCAGAAATGCCAACCAGCCTTCTCTGATACCACACCTAGACCTCTGGCCCCTTTGCCAATTTCCCCATTGTTTTATTATAATGAGCCACAAGCTCATTAATAACGCCTCCTCCCTCCCTGAGTCCCAGCCACAAGGGGAACCAGCAGGTGCAAGGGCCTCACAATTAGTCCTTGATAATGCGTGGTTGGCAATAAACCCACTCTGAAGCTGGAACAACAAGGACCTGGCTCCGTGTAGTGTCTGCAGCCACTAGAGTAATTAATGGCAGGGCCACAGGATGGAGAAGGTATGAGTGTGTTAACCCTTGTGAAGCCACTGAGCCCAGAATTCCTAGGAAACTGGAAAACCTCACGGAAAAGGAGCATTTCGTACACACTAAAAGAAAAGGCCAGGGCGTCTGGGTACCCGGCTCAGTTGGTTAGGTGTTCAACTCTGGATCTCAGCTCAGGTCGTGATCTCATAGTACGTGAGTTCGAGACCCATATCAGATTCCGCACTGAGGGCACTGAGCCTGCTTGGGATTCCTTCTCCCTCTCTCTCTCTCTCAAAATAAATAAATAAACTTTAAAAAAAGAAGAAAAGAAAAGAAAATGCCAACTTCTGGGCTCAGTCTCCTTGCCCGTGTCTCTGGTGCTTCTCCTTGGTAAATCATGCCCCCATCATCACCTCTAGGAAGATACCGCAAATCTTTGTGCTTTACCCTGTTCCCTCACTCCTGCATTTCCAGCTGGTCCTGGGATATTCCACTGGCATCAGCCCCAGAAGACTGGGGTCATCTGAATGTAGGTCCCAAGACCCCTTCCCAGAAAAAGGCAGCCTGGGGTTCAAGAGACAATCAGAAGGTCAGGAGTAGCTATGGGGGGAAAGGAAAAATTTCAAACCACACCTGAGAAAGGGAGACTCTCTCCAGGGACATTAAACAGGTATGGAAATCATAAGTTTACAATGAACCCAACTTACGCAGTTGTGTGGTTCTGTCCATCAAAGGACAAGTAGGTCAAGTAGGACTGGCCAGAAAGTGTAGCATGAAAGTGATGGAGAATATGACCATGAGACCTAGATTGAGCATAGAGGAGGGCAGATCCAGGAAGAGCTGGTGGACCGATAAACATCTGAACGTAAATACTAATGGGGTCAGAAGAAAGTCAAAAGGCAAGTCAATGAGAACGAGGGAAAGGAAGAGGAAACAGCAGAGAAGGGACTCTTAGGACCTAAGATTTCAGAGGCCAAGAGTTCAAATGTCATGAGTCGGTCCAAGCCATGGCCTTGAGCTTGGGTGGCTGTCAGCAGGGCCACACATTGCATAACTCCAGGAAGACCATTCATTTAGAATTCGGTGAAGTGTGCAATATGGTGGCCGGGGTGCTGAACAGGAGTAAGTGAAGGTCATTGGAAGCTGCCAAAAAACTGTGAAGCCAAGGCACCGGATGGGTGCCCCACACGAACACTGAAGATGCCCCGATGATGGTAGGATTCGGGGCAGAGAGGAAGAGTCGGTGCAGGAAAAGTATGCCCTTGGCCCCAAGCAAGCCTCACCTCCAACACAATTCCATCAACTGCTTGTTATATGTCCTTGTAGTAAATCTCTTAGCTCCTCTGGGTTTCTGGTGCCTCGTGTTTTAAAATGGAATCAGGTCCTCAACTTCAGGGTGGTAATGAGAATGTTATGTGCAGTAGGAGGCTGTTCTTTGACTTGTTTCTATCGCATGGGTTCCTCCCTCTTCCCCTGATTTGTTGTCGAACACGAAGAGATCCGACCTCTGATTCAGCTCCAAGGTCAGCTGGCTTCAGGCAGAGATGGGCCGATGGGAGGCACTGGTGAGATGTTGTAAGGTAGGAGGAGGGCAAAACCCAGGTGTCTTTCCTTACCAACTTCTTCCTTCCCCAGGCAACATCTCCTGCAAAGCTGCACTTCCTCCATGGTGTCAGCTCCTGTGAAACAGACCACTGAAGGTTCCAACTTCTCCCCTGAGTTCTGATAACCCCATCGCCCTCCTTTGCCTCTCCAGCCCCACAGACGGGGGTGGGGGGGAGGGTGGTTTGAAGTGGCTTTCTACTACTGCATACACGTTGGGTTGCCTAACCACTTCCTGTCTGGCTCCTCAACTTCCCATCACCTGTGTGATCAACTCCCTAATTAAATCCGCTCCGTTTTAAATATTTAGAGTGATTTCTGTTTTCCTTGCTGGACGTGTTACAAGCGCTTAGTGTCACGTTTGGCATATGAATGGCTTGTCCTCTCTGCAATTATGCTTAGATTAATGTTATTAATACTTAGTCGTCCAAGACCTTGAAGAACGTGGCAATCAATCCACCAAAGGTGGTGGCCAGGATGGGAACAAGGTGGCATAATGACCCGCCATGCTCTTCTAGGCACAGGGGTGGCCGATGGACAATTACAGGGCCTATGATTTACTTGCGCTTCTGCATCTCACCTCCAGAACAGTGACTGAGTGCTCTGACTTTATGTCCCTCGTGCCTGACACAGGGGCTAACACAGAGCAATCCCTCAAAATAATGGTTATTAGACTGACCTGAAACATGTCCAGTTGTGTAGTCAGAACAGCACCCATTCATAAATCAGGAGACCCCTGAATCCAGGTTGCAGGCTCTCACCTGTGTGTGCACTGAAATTTTAGAAATTGGGAACACACCCGGAGGTCCAGGGATTAGGGCAAGATGAACGAAGTACTCATCTCGGGAGCAGAACCTAAAGATATGCCAAGAAAACTCAGCGATCAAGATAGGTAACATCATAATGCAACATGTTTAAAATTCACCACTGGGGCGCCGGGGTGGCTCAGCCGGTTAAGCGTCCGACTTCGTCTCGGGTCGTGATCTCACGGTCCGTGAGTTCGAGCCCCGCGTCGGGCTCTGTGCTGACAGCTCGGAGCCTGGAGCCTGCTTGGGATTCTGTGTCACCCTCTCTCTGTGCCCCTCCCCTGCTCATGCTCTGTCTCTCTCTGTCTCAAAAATAAAGACAATCATAAAAAAAAAATTTTTTTAAATTCACCACTAATGCAAAAATTCATGATTAACAAAATATCAAAACTTAAATGAAGACAGGATTAGTCGTACTGATATTTCCTTTTATGTCAGGCTCCAGTACAACTCAGCACAGCACTGGCTATAACTGAGTCACGGATTCCTGTCATTTTTCTGCTGCTGCTTCCGGAGACTGATGTCCCTAGGGTTCAAACCAAGTCTCGTGCACCCAGCCACACCCCTCCACCACACACACTCACACCATCTGTGGGCTCTGGAATAGGGACTGTGTCTGTCGGTCTTATTCGCTGCTATAACTGCAACACCGAAAACTAGACCAGACATTTAGGTGCAAATACACACGCCTGCTGAAAGAATGAACAAACCCTGCCCTCTGAATTCTGAAATCCCAGCAGGGTCGCCATGAAGATATTCAACAATGCACCTTTAAAGAAAAAAAAAAAAGTCCCAATTCGCCAAGAATCAAAGAAACGCGCTTTGGAACTGCGAAGTGCAATTTTTCACTGCTAGAATTAGCAAAGATTTAAGAGATTGACAATATCCAGTATTGACGTGGAAATCAAGGAAAGGGCATTCCTAGGCATTACTGTTGGGACTGTAAATTAATGCCGTGGTTCTGGAAGGCAATTTGGCAATATGTAGCAAAAGCCCTTGAAAAGTACGTTTCTTTTGAGCGAGCAATCCCACTTCAAAGAATTTATTCTAAGGAAATAATTAGGTAAGTGCCAGAAGATGTCTCTTCCAGGATGTTTCATCACGGTATTGTTTCCAACAGCGACAGCCCGCAAACAGCCTAAAGATCCAGAAGTATTGGGCTTCCTGGGACTATTAATAAATACTAACGAATAAAGGTGTCTTATGATGGAATACTATGCAACCATTTAAAATAGTGACGTGGCCCTCCATTTACTTAAAACGGAAGGCTGTTTGCGATGTGATAACTGGGATAAAAAAAATTACAGAACAATATATACATATATGTAAACCACCATTTTTATTTATTTTTAAACGTTTATGCATTTTGAGAGGCAGAGGGGGTTTGAGCGGATGAGGGGCAGAGAGAGAGGGAGAGAGAGCCTCCCAAGCAGGCTCCTCTCTGTCAGTGCAGAGCCTGATGTGGGGCTCAATCTCACAAACCATGGGACCATGACCTGAGCCGAAATCAAGAGTTAAGACTTAAGCTCAACCGAGTGAGCCTCCAGGCGCCATTTTTAAGGCACGTATACAGAAAATCTGGAAGGCTGGATACTAATGGCGGTTATCTCTAGGGAGCAGAATATTAAGTGATTTTAAATTTTGTGTGGACTTTATTTCTTAGAGAAGTTTTAGATTCACAATGAAATGAAAGAAAGGTGCAGAGACTTGTACCTCTGTATACCCCTGGTCCCCACCTATGCCCCCTCCACCCTCAACAACACTCCCCCACTAGGGTAACACTTTGGTTACCATCGATGAACCTACAATGAGCCATCGCAATCACCTAAAATCCATAGTTTACATTAGGGCCCACTCTTGGCATTGGGCATTCTGTGGGTTTGGACATATGTATAATGACATGTATCCATCATTGCAATAGCACCCAGAGAATTTTTCCTGCCCTAAAATATCCTCTGCACTCCACCTGTTTATACCTACCCCCCCCAACCCCTCGAAACTGCTCACTTTTACTGTCTCCATAAGTCTTGCTTTTTCCAGAAGGCCATGGAGTTAGAATCACATAGTCGAAGTCAAAATGATGGAACTCCCAGAAGGCAACATACGAGAAAACCTGGATGGTCTTGGGTGTGGGGAAGACATTAGGTACAACGTCAGAGGCATGATCCATGAATGATGTCATTGATAAACTGGACTTCATTAAAATTAAAAACTTCAGTTCTGCAAAAGACAACGTCAAGATAATGAGAAGAAAAACCAGACTAGGAGGAAACATTTGCAAGAGATGTACCTGATAAAGGACTGTTATCCAAAATGCAATAAACCTCCGAAATCTCAATGATAAGAAAACAAAAATCCTGATTTTAAAATGGGCCAGGGCGCCTGGGTGGCTCAGTCAGTTAAGTGTCCGGCTTCGGCTCCGATCATGATCTCACGTCTCATGAGTTCGAGCCCCTCATCGAGCTCTGTGCTGACAGCTCAGAGCCTGGAACCTGCTTCGGATTCTGTGTCTCCCTCTCTCTCTGCCCCTTCCCCACTCATGCTCTGTCTCTCTCTGTCTCTCAGTAATAAATAAATGTTAATGCTGGTGAGGATACGGAGCAAAAGGAGTTCTTGTTCGTTGCTGGTGGAAATGCAAAATGGCGCCACCACTTTGGAAGACAGCTTGGTGGTCTCTTACGAAACTACACATGCTCTTACCGGGTAACCCAGCAGTTGTGTTTCTTGGTATTTACCCAAGAGATTCAAACACTTATGTCCACACAAAAGTTTGCATGTTTTGGCAGCCAGTTTCACTCATCGAAGCTTTATTTCTAATTGCCAAAATTTGGAAGCAACCAAGATATCTTTCAGTAAGTGGACAGATAAACAAAATATGGTACGTCCAGTCAATGGAATATTTTTTCAGCGCTACGAAGAAATGAGCCCACTAAGCCATGAAAAGACATGGAGGAAACCAAGTGAAAGAAGCCAACCCGAAAAGGCTACATGTGGTATGATTCCAGCTACATAACATGCAGATCTTTATTTTCGTTTCTCTGAATTCTATAAATTGTACACAATGATCATCTATAACTTGTGCAGCTCTAAAAAACGACAATGAGCTACTCTGCCTCATGCACTTTATCGGGTCAATTTCCCACAGGGGATGGGCAAGTAGAAATCGCCATGATCACCCTCACCTACCTTGGGGCGGCCTTTGTTATCTGAGTCAGATCAGACAATATTGTGTAGACTCTCCTCTGTGTAGGAGAGTCCATTGACCCTCCCTTGGCCCACACCCCGTCCCTCTCTGGAAATGTTTCTGAGACTAGGTCACCGTTCTTGTACATCCAGATCCTTCTTGTACCAAAGGCCCCAAATGTGACTTTTTTTTTTTTACACTGAAAGGCAGATCTGTTTACTGACAGAAGATAAACCTTACAGACCCCCAAGCCTGTTTTATCATCTGTGAAAGAAGGTTAAATCCTTGCCCCACGTGGAGATGAAAAGACAAAACTAATGAAGGGTCTTGGTGTATATTAATCAGACAAGATGAGCTAAGTAACAAACAAAAATCTCCGGGTTAAGACAACAAAGTTTTATTTCTTACTACACAACACATCTCCCAGAGGTCAGCTGACGCCTCTTCTTTCTATGATCTTCACTCAAAGACTCAGGCTGAGGGGCACCCCAGCTCCAGAACTTCTCTTTGCCAAAGTAGTTGAAAGAAAACATGGCACCTGATGCACTATCTTCTAAGCCTCCCCTCCGGGGAAGGGACCGCGGCACTTGGCTCTCACTTCATTGGCCAAAATAAGTCACATGGCCGCACCTGAATGCAAAGAAAATAGGGGCCTACAGTCCTACCACTTGTCCGAGAGGCTGAAAACCAGAAATATTGGTGAGCCGCAAAGACAGCTCCGGCAGTAGGCATCCATAAATGTTTTTTGACTCGGAAGTACTTCCTTCAACCTAGCACTGGGACAGAGGAGCCTACGTTGTGTCGGGCATGGGACTGGGTAAAATTTACATGGGAAATTGATTTAGGTGATTTCTGCCCACAAGTCAGGCACCGAAGCCCTGCTCTCTGCCCCAGGTGCTCCTGCCCGTCATACATCTGTGCCCAGAAAGGGGCTGCTCCTGCGGCTTGGGGACCAGCGTCAATGACAGACAAGTCCCCTGGGGCCCAGAGCGGCCAGAGGGATCCGAGGAAGTATAAAACTCAGGGCCAGGCCCCATGCCAGGCACTGAGGAGAAGGTGATCCACGGAAACAGAGGCAGTCCCTGCAGGGAGGGGCCTCCCATGGGGGGCAGGGGCAAGAGACACACACTGTTTAAAAGCACGAATAAACGCACACTTCAGCTCGGGGAAGTGGCAGGAAGCAGGGGTACACGGAGCTGGAACGTGTGCCTCGGGCTCCTCACCTGTATGACAGGTAAGAATCCCAACCTCAGAGTTGATGTGAGCAGGAAATGAAATAATATGCATGAAGTACTTTTAACAGTTCTTTGGCACAAAGAGCAGGCCGTATATTGTTAGCCCTTGATTACAAATGGACCTTCCTTATCGAAGGAGGTAACAAAATGAGAGATGATTAAGGGCTTCCGCATGACCGTGGCAGCTGAGGTGATAGCTGAAGGATGAGTAGGAATTGAGGAGATGAACGGCAAAGGGCAACAGGAACATCACGTGCAAAGGCCCTGTGGCAGGAAGAAAGCAGGGGCCGTTCGGGTAACTGGGAGAGAGGCTCGGGTGGTTTCCGTACAGACAGGAGGTGGTTGTTCAGCCTGGGGCTGGAGGTGCTGACAGACCCCAGACACACGGAGCGCTGAAAGCCATGGCACACGGGCAGCCGTTGGAGTTTAATAAGTGCATGAAGGGCCAGTGCAGAGCCCTAAGCAGACGGTAATACATTTACATGTTGAAAGAGCTCTCCGACGGAAGTGAGAACAGACTGAAAGGGGGCTATGTCAGCCTTCCATGGAACACCTGGAGGGGACAACCCACGCTGTGTGACAGTGGCGATGGCCACTGTCAGAAATCCATTGACCGAGTCTGGGGAAAGGGCAGAAAGCATGACCAAAGGGGCCCAGGGTAGGATCGCCTCCCTGGCGGAGGGGCTCCCCTAGTGCACAGAGAAGCACAGCAGGGCTGTGTCTACAACCTTTCGGGGAGTGGAGTCCTGGGCGGGTGGGAGCATGAGGACAGAGGTGACTTTAGGCCCGTCGGGGAGGCAGCGGCGTCTTACTCCTAAGGCAGTAAACTTGGAGCGGGATCCAGGCAGCAGATGGGGATGAAAACCTGGCCCCGGTTCCCAGGGAGAGAGTCGCTGGTAAGAACAGAGCTGACGCAGCTCTGAACAGGTGTCAGGCCCCCTGTCGCAGGGTCAGGAGGGGAAGAAACCAAGTCATCTGATGCGCCTTGGAGGATGACAAGTGCATTGGATCCGATTTCACCTGCTTCTCTGCCTGGAACTCTGCGCTGCGAAGGATGCCGAAGCCAAGTCAGGCTTGGGGAGGAAGAGCGTTGGGGGTTCTGAACACGCCCGTCATGGCCGTAGAAGGTAGGGACAGGTGGCACATGCACCGTCACCTTGTCACCCGTGAACGATGAGTCGTAGGCATCCAAACTCTTGTGGTTGCGAGCGACAGGAACCCAGTTCAAAACTGCTCAGGCAAAAAAAAAAACAAAACAAAACAAAACAAAAAGAAAACAAGAAGAACACATTGGCTGATACGACTGGGAATCTAAGATACAGAACTGGTCTGAAACACGGCAGAATCCAAGGGATGCCGTCGCCAGGCCCCGGCCTTTCTCCTTCAGTCTTGGTTTTGCTCGCCTCTCGGCTGTGTCCGCAGGGAGGCTGCCCCTCCTGAGGGTGAGCGAGGTCGCCTGGGGCAGCTCCGGCCCGGTTCTGTCCTCGAGGCTCATAGTCTAAGGGAGACTGTGCCACCGTTCGCGACGTTCGCGATGCTACCTACCCGGCTGCATGTAATCAACCCCCTCAAGACTCAGTGGCTTCGAATAACAACGCCTCTCTGTCACGTGTCCGTGAGTCAGCTGGCTGTTCTGTCGTGCGTCCCTAGTCCGTGGTGACGCGGTGGCTGGTCCTGTCATCTGATGGCTCAGCTGCGCTGGACGCGCAAGATGACTTCATCACCCACATGTTTGCCACCTCCACGGGGACGGCTGGAAGAGGCGGGGCGGTCAGGGCAGCTCTCCCCGCGTGGCCTCCCCAGGTAGACAGCCCGGGCCTCCCCACAGCTCGGGAGAACCGGGTCCCTTGCGTCGCAGCTGGTTTCCCCTGTCCCGAGAGAAAAGAAGTGGAAGGTTCCAGTTTTTTCAAAGGCTGGCGAGGCCCCGAACGGGCACAACATTCCTTCCTCCACACTCTACTGGCTGGAGCCGTCATGAGCTTGTCTTTCCACCTCTCGGTGGGAGACTGACAAATAATCTGCAGCCGTCATTGTCCCCCAGCGCCTCCCTGGCAAGAGTGCAAACTCTAAGTGACAAAGAGAAGGGAGAACAGTTTTAAATTTTTTTAATGTTTATGTATTTTTGAGAGAGAGACAGAGAGCAGGGGAGGGGCAGAGAGAGGCAGACGTAGACTCCGAAGCGGGCTCCAGGCTCCGAGCTGTCAGCCCAGAGCCCAACGCGGGGCTTGAACTCACACACCGCGAGATCAAGACCCCAACCGAAGTTGGACGCTCAACCGGCTGAGCCACCCAGGCGCCCCGGGAAAAAAAGAACAATTTTAGATTTTTAATTATAGTCACCATTGTTGTTGTCACTGCCTTCATCACCACTTACTGTTCACCAGGTTTACTATGCTTGGCCCTTGAGAGAGAGAGAGAGAGAGAGAGAAAGAGAGAGGTTCCCATTTAATCCTTACAACCATTACTCTTCATTTCATAGAAGATGAAACTGAGGTTCAGAGAAGTTCAAGGATTTTCCCAAGACCACACCGCAAGTGACAGAAATAGGACACAAACCCAAGTCTCCGTGACTGTGGAGCTCACAGCCTGGACCACTGACGTGTCTGCTGACCCAGCACCTCTGATCTATCTCAATTATCCTTCACCCCGCTATTGTTTGGTCCACATTTCACTCATCTCCAGAGGACTCACCCTGGGCTTCCTGGATTTCCAACACGAAGCAAATCTACTAAGAGCCTCCTTGGGTTTTTTTTTTTTTTTTTTCCTTCAAGATAATGCCCTGTTCATCAGCCATGAGTTGGGAATGGCCTAGTGGCTCAGGAACTGCAAGTCATATTTCTGCAGGGAGCCCAAGAGGGGCTGCCAAAGTACCTCTCAGCCCGGCCAGGGTGAGCAGGTAATTAGATTGAATCCATTCCTTGGCTCAGTTTCCTTCCCAACCAGACCAGCTATTGAGCAATCCATTCTCCAGGCACTAATACATCACCTGGGAGCACGGGGCCATGATGGACGAGCTCGACCGTCAGCAGGGCCCACGATGGATGGGTGTCATTCATCACAGCAGGGAGCCAATGGAGCCATGAGTTACTCAGGCCGTGGCACCTTCCACCCCCACTGGGGCCACAGCCAGGAGGACAGAGGCTGTGGGGGGCGGGGGGGGACGGTGGGGGAGGTGCAGAGCTGGAAGGACTTCTCTGGGACATGTGCCAGCAACCACGGGCACACTGTCTTGAGCCACTCCAAAGCAGGGAGCTGTTTAATGGAGCTTGCAGCCAGGACAAGGAGAATGTAAAAGAAGGAGAACGTAATGGATAAGATCACAGGTTCTGGAAGTCACAATTGCCCGGCATATCCTTGTGGCATAACCTTCAACAAGAGACTCACCTCTCCGAAGCTGAGTTTCCTCGCCTCACTCTAGGTCATTCCAGGTGCTTCTTTATAGTTCCAGCCCCTCATAGGTAGGGCAGGGCCATGGAACAAGTTCCGGTGAATGAACTATACGCGCAAGTAGCCAGAGTCGCGTGAGTGAGGCCGTGAAAGTCCCCATGGGCTTCCCAGCCTCTGTCTTCTGCCATAACCACCAAGCGGCCTCGTGTTGAGGTATTAGACCTACAGGATCAGAACAGCCTGATCACCTGGAAGACGGATGCCCTGGAGGGTTGCACGGACCCACAGCTGCCACGAAGTCAGCAAGAGACAAACCTCTGTCAGGCTAAGCCATGGAGGTCGCGAGCTGTTGGTCACCGCAGCATAACCTGGCCTGTCCTAACAAATACTCCGTCTCAGAGGCTGGCAGAGAGCCAACGAGTAAATATTCGAGGTCCCGTGGGCCAGACGGCCTCTCATATTCTTCTTTGTTTACAGCTCTTGAAAAATGTCAAAACCGTTGTTAGCTCACGGTAAGCCACGGGCTGGATTCGACGTACGGGCCGTAGTTGGCCGACTCCTTGCCAGAAATCATAAGGTTGCCGTGAGAGTCAAATGAAACGTGGACACAGACCTGCTTTAAATGTTAGGTGCTACTGTTTTCACTACTGGTGATGATAATTATCTACAAAGAGTAGAGAGTTGCACCAGGCACTGCTCTAGGCGTTGGTGATTCGCAATGAACAGAACGGCACAGAGCTTTCTTCACCGCAGGCTGTTGTCGTTATGGCAGTGGCAGTGGTGAAAACTGGAGGGAAATGTAAAAACGTGCACCCAGGGACCCCCGGGTGGCTCAGCCGGTTAAGCATCTGACTCATGATTTCGACTCAGGTGACAATCTCATGGTTCATGGGTTTGAGCCCCACGTTGGGCTCCACACTGACAATGCAGAGCCTGCTTGGGATTCTCTCTCTCTCTCTCTCTCTCTCTCTCGCTGTCTCACAGAATAAACAAATAAACATGTTTTCATGGGAATCCAATCCCCGGGGCCCACGTCCTGGTCCCTGCTACGATTTGGGACACCTGTCAGGGCAGGGACCCGAGAGATGCGTCCTCTTGTCCAAACCCCATGGTTTTCGGGGACAGAAGTCACCCGGCCCTTCCACGTGGCCCTGAACCACTGTTAACATGCGAATAGTCCCTGTTCTCCCCGCACCCCGCCCAGAGTTAACTCCCTCCCCACCCCACACAGCCCAAACCAGTGTTCCTAAAAGCCCCTTTCGCTGTGGGAAGCTCAAAGCTGCCTTGCTCACTCTGGTAGACAAGTGTGGCTGGATGATGTACATGCCCAGGGTTTGCTGGGGTCGGAACAAACCTCTCCCTCGTGTCTACGGCTCCAGACGCGGCATCAGGATTTCTACAGAAGATCGCAAACTGCATGTTTTGGGAGCCCGTGATGTGCCAGAAACAACCGTGAGTACTCCTCATAATTCTGCGAGCCAGGGGTTACATTATTCCCATTTTTCAGATGAGGAAAGTGAGGCTCAGGGAGGTCATCAAAATTGCCAGGCTACCTGGTACATAGGTGATGGGTGCCTGGAGCATGTTAAGGGCAGGCCAGCCTTTGCGGACTCCGGGGTCCGTGTGTTCCGGCTACTATACCACACCCCCTCTATGGAAAAAGACTTCTCAACGGTGCCCCAGGGAAACTGCCCCAAGGAGACGCTGATTCTGCCAGCCACGTCCAGTTCACGGGGAGCGTGGGGGCTTACCTTGGAACCTAAGCCGGGTGGGCACAGTGATACCGCGCCTCCCATCCTGTGCCCAAGGCAGACGTCGCCAACTGCGTGCAACACTCTTTCCCACGAAGGCCAGACCCACGTTTCTTCTCCACGCAGAGCACCAGCCATTACTAACGGCTCGGGGCTTGGTCACAAAGCGGGATTAGACGGCGAACGGCTTGAAAGCAGGGGTGTTTGATTCGTTTCTGAAACCCCGCCGCCTGCACAGAGCCTGGGAGTGAGCGATGCTCACCCCGCATGGCAGAAGCACCCCCACGTGCAAAATACAGTGACATCAATTGCTCCTGGGGGCTCTAGTGATGGGGAGAAGGTGGTCAGCCCTGTGGTGACTTGCAAGACTGAGAACTCATCTCTCACTTCTAAGAGCATCACGGATCAGCATCTCCTCCTGTAAATGGTACCACAGCCCCTCGAGATGCTCACACCGGCGCCTCGAGTGATCTCTGCTCCCCCGCCCCCCACCAACTTCAAGTCCTCGTCCAGTCCGTCAGCAAGTCCCGTTGATGCAAACTCCCAAACACATCTGACACCCAGCCACTTCTCTCCATCCTCCCCTGCCCCCCCCCCCCCACCCGGGGCGGCCCCCCCCCCACCAGCCGGGGCTGCCCCCCTCCCCCACCAGCCCAGGCTGCCCTCCTCTCTTCCAGGACACCTGCAACAACCTCCCTCTGATCTGGGTGCTTCCCCTCTTGCCCCTCGACAGTCTGTCCTCCGTGTCGTAGCCATGGGGAGCTTTGCGAAATAAAAATAACCCCACGCTCTTCCCCCCAAATGTTTCTCACTGCTCTTAGAGGAAGCCCGGATGCCCTCACGTCCGCTACAAGGCCCCAGATGGTGGGAGCCCTCCTGCCCCGCCCACCTCATGGGATGCCACCCTCCCCCTTTCCCATACAACACACTGGTCTCCTCTCAATTCCTATAAACACCAAGCCCTCCCCACCAGGGGGCTTTTGCCTGTGCCTGAAATGACCTTCCTGATTCTCTATGGCCAGTTCCTTGGAAGTCCTTGGAGAGGCGGTCACGGATGCGCCCCATCTAAAGAATGCTTCTCCCCCAACCTGGAATCTCAGCACTATGTTTATTTCCTCCTTAGCACTCACCCCAAGCAACATGTCGTTTTCATTTATTTGTTTACTTGTCTGTGTCTTACCCCCACCAGGCTGAGAGCTCCATAAAGACCGAGATGGGCTCCGCGTTTGTCTGGATCACAGCAGTATCTTCTGTGCTCAGCATAACCACATGGTAGGAGCCTGATAAATATTTGTCGAAGGCACAATCCATGACAAGGAGACCTCCCACCAGGGTCGCAGGGCCCCACGCCCACACTGACATAGCCCCGTCCCGCCACACTCACTGCCCACCCGTCACACCTGTCACCACACCCAGCTTCACTGGGCCACAGTCACTTTAGCTGCCTGATCTCTCCCCGCACAGACTCCTGAGAAAGATCCAGAAAGAAAGTGTCCTCTGTGCCAGAAACAGAGAAAGTGCCCTCTGTGCCTTCGTGTCCTCACGGCCCAGGACAGTGCCCGGCACCGGGCAGGTGCACAGGAAAGGTAGGTGATGATGGAAAACTGTCCTTCAACACGGCATCGCAGACAAGGTGAGGCCAGCAGCCTCCCGCTGGCATCATCTCAGAGCCACATGAAGGACCTGTGAGAAACCAAGAAGAACGTTAGAGTGGCCTGAAGATAAATAACGTTTTGCTTTTCTAAGAAAAGGAAACAATCGGATTCAATCCCAAGAAAAATTCTCGGTCTTCTTAACTGGTCAGCTGGCAACTGATGTACAAAGAATGAGACATTTGCCAAGATCCAACGCCCGTCCCCACAGAAGGTCAGATGAAGTCACTCTAATTTCCTTTTTGACAAGGGGCCTACACGTGAGCCTGATACCACGTGTATTTCAGCAAGTATTCACTCTACAAATATTTATGGAGGGGCCACCGTAAGCAGGCGCTGAGCTGGAACCATGGATGCAGTGTGACTACAACAGGCAGAGCCCGTGTCCCAGGGGGGCAGGGACTGCACGGCGGGAGCTGGTACACAGCTAGGCGACAGGCACAGTGGGATCGACGGCAATGACCTCGTGGAGAAAAACCCAGGCAAGCTAAGGAGACGGACTGATGAGGAAGCAAGACAGAGCATCGGGTAGGTGCTCGGGGAAGGAGATGTCAGGGCTGAGACGGAGGGAGGTAAGAGGGAGCCACGCAGATCGCTGGGGGGAGAGCATCCCAGGCTGAAGAAACGTGTGCTGAGGCCCAAGGCGTGGGTGCCAGGTTGTGTGAGAAGCATCAGGCCCGTGAGGCTGAAGCAGAGATGGGGGGTGGGGAGGGGAAGAAGAGGGTAGGGGTGCAGAAGGAGGGCTTTGTGAGGATTTGGCTTTAACTGAGGTTATACATGGCATGTAGCTGGGTTCCAACTTCACACAGCCACTTGAAGTCAATCAAGACAGGAGAACTTGTCCGGGAAACTGAGGCTCAGAGAGGTGTTTCAAATGTTTCTTGGAAACATTAAGGGAATAAATCAGGGACTGGGCGAATATGATAAAAGACAGATCTTAAAATCAAAGACTTGGGTACGATACATAGTCTTCTGATCCAACAATTCCAGTCCTAGGTATATACCCAACAGAGAAACAAACGAGGTTCCCCATGAGGCGTGTTCTAGAATGTTCACAGCAGCACTGTTCACAATTGCTAGAAACGCCCATCCATGGGAGAATGGATAAGTACATTGTAGCGTGCTCATACCGTGAGACATCCTACAGCAAAGAGAATGAATAATAACAAAGACAATGCGGGTGAACAAAAACCAGAAACAAGAGTTTTAAACTGTGTGATTCTGCTCACATCAAGTTCAAAAATGGGCAAAAGCAATCCACGCTGTTGGAATTCAGGACCAAGGCGGGGGGAGGGGGAAGGAGTCGTCCTTGGTCTGGGTGCTGGTCACACAAGAATGTTCCGTTTGCAAATTCATCAAGCTGCATGTGTCTGATCCGTATGCTTTGTTTGTGTGCTAACTTTCCAAGAGTCACTGATAAAAATAAGTCGTTTAGTGTAGCTGAGACAAAGCCAATAAACTAGCATGACTGATTAAAAAAAAAAAAAAAGAGCCCTGGGTTGGTTCAAGTTTAGCACTTATTAGCAGAGGAACGGGGCCAATCATAGCCTCAGTCTTCTTGTCTCTAACAGGGAGGCCCTAAATCAAGGGCCAAATGAAAATGCACGTAAAAGCCCTTCAGAAAATAATTTCCACGATACTGACGTTAGTTGCTGCTAACAGAACCTCACCTCGGGAGTGCGCAGGGATCACAAGAGTGGCTGGAGATGGGCCACAGACTCAGTTCTTGCCATGTTCTCCGTAACTTTACAAACCACTTGGGGGAAGACTTAGAAGGTATACGCCTCCTTTCCAAAGGATGAAAAGTAACTGAGTTGACAGAATCAAAATGATCCCAACAAACTGGAAGGTTGGGAGGCAACCAACAGGCTAATTCTAGTGCGACCCGTTGAGGCGCAAGATACACCCTGCAGAAGCATGGGCCCCCGCTCAGGGAAAGAGCATTTGGGATCCTGTAAAATATAGGATTGTTTGGACAGAAACAGGAACGTGGGTCATGGGAAGGGATTCTTCTTCAGTCCTTCCATACCACACGGAGCATACCTGGAGCTCTGTGTCCGGTTCAGGGGTCTGCCTTTCCCTGTCCCAGCCCCAACCAATGGTGACAGGAACTGTGTTCGGCAGAAGGTCACCTGCCATCAGTAGGTGGTGATGAGGGCACCAGGATTCCCTACTTCCCCTCAGCGTGAGACCCCAGAAATCCATCACCAAGGCCTCCGTTTCCTTCAGCGAGATGGGACCGTGGTGAGCCCCAGGGCAGACTGGGGAGAGGGTTGGCTCTATCACCAGTCTCCGGTTCCAGTTCCAGGAAAAGTCCAAGAAAAGACTCAGGGCCAACATGGGGGCAAGGCAGGAGACATTGGTGGCCAATACTGGGAACGAGCTGTCACGACCCTCACCCCCTCCCTCGGACCACATACATCGTCATTTTCGCTCACAGCCGTGTTGTTAGGGAAAGGTGAGACCAACTCTGCCTTTGGGACACATCTGCTAGAGGTTAACCCAGACCCAGGCACCCAGCGGGATGGGGAAGTGTTAAGAGAGGCCCAGGCGTACATGGGCCTAACGTCACGCAGATGAAGTTAGAGTAGGACGCCAGCACCTGAGACTCCATACGAGCGGGTCACTCTGTCAGCTAGAAGTTGGGAACGCTGCCACAGGCCCAAAGCCAGAGAAATCATGCTCAGCGGGGAGCCAAGGAAGGCTAGGACTTGGAGCTTGTAAGATCACCCCGGTACTGAGGGCGGCAGGATTAAGGCCAGGGAGCAGAGGCAGGGGCTCTGTTCACATGGACCCAGGGCCTTGACGGGACCTGCTAGGTCTGGCAGGGCTTCTGGGCACGGAAGGGACCCAGTCCAGGTCAGGGACCTCCCTCCAGGCAGCTGGCCCTCGCAGAGAAATGGCCAAGCAGCATGCGTCTGCCAGGGGGAGGAACTCACGCAGCAGGAATCTTGGGAAAGCCGTGCTCAGCAGCCTTCCACCACCGGCCAGAGCCACCCTCCTCCGCTCCCAGCGTCCAGTCCCCGGCCCAGCCCCCGCGCTCCGGCAAATAGTCCCCTTTGCAGATGAGCCCGGTGAGAACAGCTCTCAAAGCCGCTTGTTCCTTAAAACCCGCTCCTATTTTCCGTATCTCAACCGCACGGCATTTCTCAAAGTCAGCCAGACTTCTCCGCGTGGCTTGCCTTTGACCAAGTTTTCCAGGTTGCTCGTTCCAAAGGGAAATGCCCGAAGACCCGCGACTGCCCTCGGTCATCAGGATTTGGGGCCCAGGCCGCTCGCTGTGGCCGCGGACGTCGCTGTTGTGTTACTTCTGTGCACGTTACGACTTTAAAAAATCATAACAAAGGTTGGCTTCCGTGGGGGTGCGTGCTGAGGCCTCACAATGCTTGCTGTCATCGAGGGGCTGATTACCCAACTCCATTTATCAAAGTGCCACTTCTCTGACAGCCCCTAATAAATATCCTGCCAGAGACCCCGCACCTGGCAGCCGGGCCACTCGGCAGCACGCCGCTAACCTAATTTGCTAATTGCTGCTTTCCCCATTAATTTTAGTCCTGTCTTATTTGGTGTTGACGTGGAGGAAAAAGAAATAGGGTGGAAAAAACAGGCGAGAAAGGAAACATCTTGGGGTCCCCCAGCATGCACCCTCCCCCCGACTCCTTCGCACAGCCACTCACTCGTACTCCCACCTAAATACCAACTTCCTCCCCTTTCTTTTTCTCACCACGGCTGCAGGAGATTAAACATTTAAAGGTGCAGGCACCAGATTTCCCCAAACAAAATCCAGACGCGTGTCTGACGACGGGGTCGAAGGTTGGGCCGCGGGGCAGCGGTCTACACGCCAGATACACGCCTACAGATACATACTGTATCTGAAGCCATTCTAACCAAGCAGGACCTCAAGGGGTTAGCAAGCCCAGCCCATCGGCCCTCCAGCCTGGGCTCCCCCTTCCAGACCCTCCCTGTGTCACAGGGGAGACTCTGCCTCCCTTTTGGTCTCACTCTGAGCCTTGATGTCCAAGATAATGGTGCAGAAGAATGCTCGGGACAAGACTTCCCAGCCAGGACTGACTCTCCCTACCACCTGGGCTGGCCACACCGCCTGCTCCTTCAACGGCTCTCCAGCTCCCGCCAAAGGCCCCAATGATCGAGAGGCGGCGTTGTGGGCTAGCTGATTACAGATCGTGATAGATGAGCCCAAGGGGTTCAGAGGCCCATCGGAGAGGCAAAGGCAAAAGTGGGAAAGACTCCAGTGGCGAGCAAAGGGGAACGAAGGCACACTCCCTTCTCTGAGACGAACCAGCTTTCCCATCTACAAAGGGAGGTGGCTGCGTCACTCACCCAGGAGTCTACGAATGACCTCCTTCTCCATCCTGGCTGGTGCGTATGAGTCCTGGGCGGTCGGCTGGCGTCCCACGCTGGGCAGAGTGAACGCGTCCACAGGTTCTGTTGATCTCAGGCACTTCCTTACGGTAGATCTCACTGCAGCCCAACCAGCCACAGCAACCAAGTCAGTGCCGTGGCAGAGCGATGTTTTTTACATTTAAGCGGACAGAGATCATGCACGCTGGCTGTTACACAAATCTACACCTTCAGAAAGGTCCAAAGAAGAAACCAAACATCCTTCTGGGGTCTCCGCGCTCAGAGACGGCCACCACCAACATTCAGCCCTTCTGTGATTTACAACCCCCCCCACACCGTGGGTGTGATTTTACCAGCGGATCATGCTGTGCACCCCCTGCCTTGATTTTTAGCTCCCATGTCAAGGAGCTCTTTCTGTGCCTCTGAAAGCCTACCCCATTCACGCTTTTTAGCCCTTGTATCAGAATGTATCTAACTACTCCCACATAGATAGATGTTTAAGGTGTTTCCTTTTGTCCCCTAGCCACGAGGTGATGATGCGTAGCCCTCCTCCTACACCTGTATGAACTTGTCCACTTATTTCCTGAGGATAGAGGACTAGAGGTAGAAGCACCAGCTTCAACGGCGCATACATTTAAAATTTAGATCAACTTTCTCACGTCGCGTCTCCAGAAAAGGTGTGTGCATTTACATTGACCCCCCACAGTGCGTGAGCGTTTCGCTTCCCTGCAACCTTGAAGAAGTCAGTTATTTTTCATTTTTAACCATTGCCAGGAACAAGTGATCCGCTTCTCCTTGCAATTCTTGGATTACCCGTGAGGTTGGGTGTGTTTTTCTGCGTACAGGACATTCAGATGTGTCTTGTGAATTGCCTGCTCTGAGCCTTTGCTTATTTTTTGTAATTAGAGTATTTGTCTCTTTCTTATCCATTTTTTTTTTTTTAATTAGAGTATCTGTCTCTTTCTTATCCACTTGCAGGAGCTGTTTATTTATTGGGAATATTACTCCTTTGCCACGTGTAAATTTTTGATGTCTTCCCTACCATGCCCATTTTATCATTTGCCCATGGTGAAATCTACAATAAGGAAGTACACAAGATAAATAGAATCTGTGGACACAGGCACTCTCCCAGCGTGGGACACCAGCCGACTGCCCAAGGCTCACACAAACAGGAGGAGAAGGAGGTCATCTTCCGACCTATGGTGGAAACACCCCTAAAATCTATCACCTCCGTGCCTCTGGTCTCCTGTCCACCTGCCCCTTCGCTAAGTGGATGCCAAGTTTCCCGGTGGCCTGACTTCCAGGAAGTGGACAGGCAGCGACAGAAACTGTGCTCAGATGCAGGGACACGTGATGACTTGAATAACCAGCCTCCTGGGTCCTGGCCTTGACACGAGTAAGGAAGCCCTCTGAGAGTTCACGTCTGGCTCCAACCTGGATGGAGCACCCAACTCTTTGTCCCCAGATCACAGCACAGCCCGTGCGTCCTCGCTGAGAAGGGCAGCTTGACTAGAAGAGGGGCCAGAGTGGGAGGAAGAGGAAACTGTGGAAGGGCCGCCACATCTGGGTACGTGATCCAGTCCTGCATTCCGGGCTCCAGGGCCAGGTTACCGCTGATGGTAGAGAATGAAGCGTGGATGGTCACATACACTGAGGACAGAAGACCAAGGACGAGGTCCACCGTGCGGGAGTGTATGGGCGCGTGTGCTTACACTCCAGCCTCGAGGTATCCGCAGCCGTGTGCACAAAGCTGTGGACCGAACACGTTGGGGGGGGGGGGGGGGAGTGAGGTTGACGTGAGAGAGTCACCGATCACCCCGTCCCAGCATGTCCACGTGATTGTATGTCTACACAAGGGCAAGGGTGCCTCGACAGGCACTGGAGACAGGAGTCTTTGTATGTATGTGCAGGGTTATAATATTGGACATCAGGCCCAGGGCACTAACTTTAATGAATGCTTTCCGGATTCCTACATTCAGTCCCAGAGGGACTGACTCCACCTCCGGACTGAGACCGTGTGCTTAGAATATCCCTCCTTCGTATACCTAGAAGGCTTCTATTCTTACGTTAAGGCCTAATCCATGTATCCCCCTCCTCCCTAAAAAGCCTGCAGGGAGGAGCCTATCACAGGCCCAGTGTTCCAGGACATTCTGCATAGCACATTCCAGTTATCTGTGCGCATACGTTTCCCCCTTACTGGTCCACGACGTCCTTCAGGTCAGAGCCTGTGGGCCTGGGTCTTGTTTCTGTCTATACCGCAGCACCTGGCTACTGACACTCAGCGAGTAGAATAAACATTCGCAGAATGAGCTCTTGAATCCTGGCTCTCGCGGCACCGGGGCCGCTGTTCTTGAATCAGATGCCAGCGACGGGGCAAAACAAAGACATTTAGACGCTCTTAATTCCTCTACGTCAGCGGCACCAAGAAAAGACGTAGCTATGTCTGGGCTTGCGTGATCAAAGCAGTCACTACAAGCCCCTGGGGCCTCCAGAGACAGCAAGCAGGTAAGCATTAGAAGCCATTCTTCCTTCCCCCACAGTCTGGGGTGGGGGTGGCAAACGGTCTCCTGAAAGGCCAGATAGTAAATGGGCTTGGCTTTGAGGGCTGCATGATCCCTGCGGCTCCTACTCAGCTCTGCCATTTGGAAGCAGTCACAGACAATGCATGAACAGATGAGCATGGCTACAGTCCAATAAAACTGCATAATTGGCCAACCTCTCTGGTCTAGCATGCTGAAGTGGAGGGACGACAGGCTCAGACCCGCCGGTGACGGCAGAGGCCTTTGGTTATCAAGAGGACCTAACCCACGAACACCGCTTCTGAGAACCACACGGTCAGACGCTACGGCAACATTCCACACGATGCCAAGGCAGAGACCTGCTGGAGGCTGAAGACTGAGCTGTCGTGTCTGGTTGTCCAGGGTGTGCACTGCACAAATCAAGGAGGTGCCATTCACACGGACGGTAATATGAGTGGTTCCCTCCTTGAGTTGGGCAATGTGTCAACCCTGCCTGAGGGTCACCAAGGAGCGCCACATTTGTGAGAAAAAAAAAATCACTGGTAGGGGACCACATGGACTCTTGGCTACGATTTAACTAGTTCCAATACTTGAATGACGGAGGTGTCTCCTCCAAAATAATTATGAGCTACTTACTGCATGTTTGGAAACAGTTTGACAGGGACTGGCATACTGCATGGACAGTTTGAGGTTGAAGGGAGCTGGGGCCGGAAGGTCCCTGGAGGGAGTGGATCACCCCCTGTGGAGAACTATGGGGACTAAGGCAACGCTATTCCTGTTGAAGCTGAAAGGGCATTTGACTTGGGGACAGAGGGCTGCCTGGCCGCGGGCACCTCTGCTGGGAGCCTCCTGCTCTGCGTTCCCTGGTTGCTCCAGGACCCAGGGTTCAGCGGGGGCCTCTGGAAGTCTCAAGCCCTTCACCCCGCCTAAGGCGTGTGGAGTGGCCCTGGGGAGGAAGTGCGGTCCTCCTGTGTCCTCACAGGCTCCAGGGCCCCTCAGAGCCAGGACAGGAAGCACCCCGCACCACCCCTCCCACCCGCAGGCCCCAGAGCTGGCTGCAGCTGGCCCCAGGTCCCTCCCAGGGTAAGCCTGCTGTCCGGGTCTCGGCCATTAAACTTCACTGAGCTTCTTTCCAACAGCTACACATGAACAAAATATTGCCCTGTTCCCAGTTACGTTAAAAGGGCCTAGTAAAGAATAATGGCAAAGATGCTCGCAGCCAAAAGCTGCTCTTGATGGCCCTTTAAGCAAGATTTACAGCAGGCATTTAGCAGTGTCCCTGGAACATTTGCTGGCACCGATTGGTGGGAAGCGTGTGCGTGGCGCCTCCCCGGGCCAGCAGGCAGGCCCATCCTTCATCCCAGGCAGTTCTGCCTGCCCTCTGCATGGTGCCGGCTCCCCCACGGGCCCTGCCCAAGTCCATTAGGCCCTCGCCTGGGCTGCCTACTAATAATCCCAGCTGTCAGGTGCCTCAGGACCAGGCCAGATAAAAGCCCGTCCCAACAGACGGCCGTGAGATGTGCAGGGATCTGAGAAACTGAGGCAGGGACGGGGGTAGAGCATCGAACACAGAGGTATTCGGGGTTCCTGGAGAATAGAGGGCCATGTTAACTTGTTCATGCAACGTGCATTTATTGAGCCCCTCCTGTATGCCAGGCAAGCTGGGTAGAGAGGAGCTCCTTGCCCTTATGAAACGTGTGACCTGGAGCGAAAGAGAAATAGTGAACTAGCAACAACAATAAACTATGACAATTCTTTTGATAAGGAGAACCCCGTGTGGGAGCAAATATATCCAAGCTCAGGGCCATGCCTGAGGGCAGGGGATTTCCCTAAGACGTAAACCTGTGCCATCCCCTATGGTGGCCGCTCACCACGTGTGCCCCTGGGCGCTTGCTGCGTGGTTCGTACAAATCGGAAAGAGCTGCAAGGATAAAATGCGCACCAAATTTCAAAGACTTCAAAGTGCAAAAGAAAGCATGCAAAACGGCTCATCGGCCATTTTTTTATTGATTCCGCGTCAAAATGATAAGATTGGGGACATACCGGGTTAAGTAAAACGTATTTTCAAAATTAATTTCACCCGTTTCTTTTGACTCTCTCTTAACGCGACTACTAGAACATTGAAAGGTACGGAGCTAACTCACGTCTGTGGCCGGCATCGTATTTCTACTGGGCGGCATGATCTAAAGGGTGAATACGGATTAGCCAAGCGAGGGTGACTGAGTGTAGATCAGCAAACTGAAGGTTCGGCACCAGAATCCACCCTACTAAAAGCGAGTCAGGAGTCTGGATCCGACAAATAACTCGGGCTCCAGGCAGAGAAACCGAGGCAGAAACCCCTCCGCCAGGTTGTGCAAGCCCGTTGCACATCTCGAGAAGGCTGTAAACCCAGTGGGTGAGCCGGTCCCTGACGCCTCCGCTGAGTGGGTCTCCGGCTGCACAATTCACTCCAGACCCCACTGAAAGGTTCTGCCTCAGTTCCCCCCTACCTTTCGGCTCCAGCCTTCTGAGCTTCCGTGAGTCTGGCACTGTGCTCTGATAGAAAACATTCCTTGCCCGTTGAGGTACGAGGGTTCCTACTTCCGTCTTTCATTGCCTAAGTAACGAACAACACCTAGGACAAAAATGCCAAACACGTTTTGTTTCGTATACCTCCTCCCGGAGATTGGGAGTGACTGTCTAAACCACCGTGTTGAGGAGGATTCAGAGGCGCAACAGAGGAGAAATCATGGGTGATTCATCATGTCTGCCGCAGAAGCATGCTCTGTGTGGTGGTTGCTATTCTGGATCTAGGTGGAGATCATACTCTCCAGTGAGACGGTGCCCAGAGCAGACCTACCTCCTGGAATGGAATTGATTATATGCTCAGCAGCTCATGGGAGTGTGTAGGGATTTCACGCGACAGCAAGGAGGCATCACAACATATCCCCCCAGAATATACCAGAATCTCAGGCTGTATTCGGAGAGGTTACAGGAGGGGAGGGGGTGTGGGGAGAGTCCCGCTGCTCCAGGCCAATGGGACCACACCTAGACTACACGCTTTAGAGGGACATAACTGCCATGGGTACACTCAGAAAAGCACGAGCAGCTTGGACAGGGGTCACAGGACTGCATTATGTGAGGGTCGAGAGCATGACCTGGTCCCTGGACCAGGCAGCATGACCGATCTCTTCAATACAGAGTCAGACTCGACTAGTTCAGCATTTAATAAGCTGCTACTAAGTGACAGGCTCCAGGCACACAACATTGAACACGGCGTGCCTTCCACAGGCCCCTCCAGGTCCCCTTGTGCCCTTCTCCGCTCTGCCCTGCAGCCCTAGAGGGTGACCTTAGTGAAATGCATCCACAGACTCTCCTCCCCTCTGGCTTCCAGTCAGGCTCAGCCAATGAGAGCCCAGAAGGTAGGAGGAGAGTGAGGCCACAGTATTTGCCAAGGTGCTTCCGGACACTCGAGAGCAACCGACAGCCTCTGTTCCTGCTAGGTGGCCCTCTCCCCACCACTTCCTCTGGTTCCAGTGCCTTTCTCTGCCCATCAGCCACTGGGTTAGTAACAGCTTTTTTTTTATTACTTATTTTTTATCATTTATTTATTCTTTTTAAGTGGGGTCCACACCCGGCACGGGGCTCGAACTCACGACCCTGAGATCAAAAGTCGCATGCCATACCGACAGAGCCCGCCAGGCATCCCAGTAACGGCTTCTTAATGCTGCTAAGCCCTGGGGTACACCTGCCCACACCCTTGTAGATATAGGCAGTCCCCTTATTAAACTCAAACTGCAAGAGGCAAGTGTAATATCTATGTCTTACGGGCTTGGTCCCTGCCCTCGTGGAGCTTATACACAAGGAAACAAGAAAACATAATGACCAACTGAAGTAAGTTCATAGAGATAAGGCATGATAAGCAACTGGGGGGACAGCACCGAATGACACAGTGGTCGCGGAGGCTCCTATGGACTTGGGACGAGAATTACCTGAGTGAAGAGCTGTGCTCGTCTGATGTGATCCAGGAACAAGGCGGCAGGGGTGAATTTGGCTCCCCAAACTTCTCCAGTCTGGAATAAGCCGCCCAGGGAGCTGGCAAGCTTCCTCAGACATACTTACTAGACAGGCTGCAGGGTTCCCGGGTACAAGGTTTCGTCTCCTGGAGAAGGGGCAGGACTGGTGGTGTGCCAGAGCCGGTCCATCCTGAGCGGGTGTCCCCAGCCCTCTGGTGCCCAGCCTGAATCTTGGCACAATACCTAACACCCCTGCCAGCCACATGGGCAGAAAAACAGAGATACAGGAGTACTAACCTGTGCGTGGCAGAAGATGGCCAAAATCACTGCCATTCTACGCCAGTTCCCTGGGGGTGAGAGGAAGGAATGACAAGTCCATGAGGAAAAAGGGTTGAAACACACAGTAACTCTGCCCACTGCCTACAAGGGGCGGTCCGGTATCTAGAATCTGCCCCGCTCCCTGAGACGTAAGAGGGAAGAGCAGGGAGAATTCTGCTTCTCTTGAAATAAGGAAAGGACCAAGGATTCCCTTCTTCCTCCAAAGCTGGAATGACAGGGATCCATCCAGTGGTTCTGGACACCCATTCAAACCACTTGGAAGACCCTTTGGAAGAACCAATGCCAGGGCCTCCCCCAAAATCCTGGTGTAATCGATCTGGGATCTCGTGTGCAGTCCAGACCAAGAGCCCCAGCTACAATGAGTGGAAAAGGCTAAAGCCAGCAAACAGAAAGACCAGGGCATCCCAAGGGACCGTTCGAATAGGGGTCTCACTAAAGGAACATTCTCCAAGTTATTGGCAAACTTGAGGATGAATCAGAACCACCTGGGTGCTTGAAATTCATAGATTGGAAACCTCCACTCCAAACCGGTCTAGGAATCTGCATATGAAATGAGCTCTCAAATGGATTAAGGAACAAAAATGGGAGTGGGGAAAACACCTTTGGGGAAAGGGGTGGATCGCCTCCAACACTTTGACTCCCACTTGAGAGTTTGGGGGCGTCAGCCTCTGGGCAGAGGGAACAGTGGGGCGGGCACCCTCCTGGAATCTCCGACGTGGGAAAATAAAATCATGTGGATAGAACAGGATGGCTAGATTGAGGAGAGGCTGGAAAACAATGGAGACCTGGTGGGTAGGGAAGGGTGAAGGAGGTATGAACGGTCTGGCAGGCAGAGCGTGAGGACTTACCAGCAAAGAAGTGAGGTCAAGAAGAGGATACGAGCGTTTCTGCATCCACCCCATTGCAGGGGCACGTGAAAGGGGAGGGAGAAAGGATGGACATTGAAACTCACAAGCGACTGAGCCCTTACGTTTTCTGGGCATTTTAAATGCATTTAATCATGCAATCACTGGGACAACGTGCGAGGAAATGAGCGTGATTCCCATACGACATAAAGGACAGATGAGAGGCTCAGAGAGGGGAACTGGCTTGCCTAATGCCAGGGCAGGGAAGGGGCCGGAAGATGGGAGCCCCCAGGTCCCTGACGGGCTCTCATACATCACACCAGCCCCTCCACCCCCCCAAAAAAAACCTGAGGGACTTTGTCGCCACCACTACGGAGAAGGAGACAAGGAAACTGAACTCCATGAAAAGAACTAAAGAGAAGAAAAGACCCAGGGAAGGATGGGATAGAAAAAGTCAAGGCAATGGAACAGACTTTTCCTTCCACAAACATTTGAGGGCTTACTCCCACGCCACTCTCTCCCAAACAACAAGGCCACAAATGGGAACAAGAAAAACACAGTCCCTAACTTCGTACAGTTCCATCTAGACCCGGATGACAAATTCATGACATTTACGCCCTCACCTGCCCTTTCTGCACTCCTGACAGACATCACTAATCAACCCCACACCCTTTCTCTGATCTCCAGTTTGGCCCCAATTCCCTTTCCAGGTGCCTGCTGTCAGCTGCAGGCAGGCCTGAGGGATGAAAACTCCTGCCATCCCTGGTGCGGGCGTTAGGGATCGGCCGAGGATTTTCTGAGCACCTCCTGCTTGTCACACGTGCTGGGGATTTGTAGAGCGTGACCCCCATGTTACAGATGAGGAGGCCACTGCCCGGGCTGACAGGACTCTGTAAACGACCCGGTTGGGCTGTACGGGGGCCCCTACGGCAGGGCTCGGAGTACGGGAGCAGGGGTGTGGTGGGGAGAGCTAGGCGGGTTCAGCTTTATTGAGCTATAACTGACAAATGAAATTGTAAGATACTTGTATCCATTGTGCAAGGGTCCCTGCCACGTAATTGACATATGTAGCCCCTCAGCGGTGTTTCTTTTTTTTGATAAGAGCCCTTGAATTCTACTTTCTTAGCAAATTTCAGCCATACAGTATAGTGTTACCAACTACGGCCACCACGGTTTTCCTTTAGATCCTCGGCCCCGCATTCCCGTTCTAGCTGCAAGTTGATACTCTTTAACCAGCCACTCCCTGTATCCCACAGCCCGCAAAGCAGGAGCCTTCAAAGCATGTCAGAGATCCCTGGGACGAATCTCCACTGTGGCTCCAACACGGCCTCCTGTGCCAGCCTGTGCCCCCTCCCCTCTCCAGCCTCTGTCCTGACTCCCTGCTTCTCTGGGCGGATACTCCTCTGAGCATCTTTGGAAGGCAGGGAATGAGAAGGAAACTGGAGGTCCCATTCCTGCCACATCCAGCCAAGGCGGAAAAGAAGGGACTTTGACCTGCCTGGGCCTTTGCTATTCCCGCCAGGCTCTCGGTCAAGCCTCAGTGCCTTCCCAAGCCTGCCATCCCTGAGTACTGGTTCTCAAACTGAGCTCCCACTGCCTGGCCCCCCTCCCAGATCGATTACAGCAGAATCTCAGGGGACCCTGCCTCGATGTTTCCAAAGCTCTGTGAAGTGATTCTGTCTAGTAGGCGCGCAAGCTGGGAGATGGCTGTCCTAGACTATCCTGCTCCGGGCACCTCCTCTCCCTGTGCCCGGGGAGGACAGAGCTGCCCGCAACTTGCTCGGAGTCGAGTCAGCTCTGCGAGGTGATGTCCAAGGCGGAGACAGGCGGCCGGCCTGCCAGCTGCCCGCCCTCCAAACCCAACCCCCGCCGGGCTCAGCGCCAAGCCATGCCAGGCCTGCTCCCCGAGGCGCCACGTCCTCCAAATCCAAGCAGGCGGCCAGAGTTCAGGGCCCGCTGGCGTTCTCCCGGTAAGCACCTTTCGTTCCAGGCTCAGAGCTGTTAATTAAAGAGCCGTGATTAATGAGGAAGCGCTCCTGGTCCCCATCTAGGATGAGAGGTCCTGGGAATGCTGACTTTGCTGGAGGAATCTGCAGTCAGATTCCAACTGGAGCTATTTATAGTCCGGACTCCGCTAGGGTTGGGGGGGAAAGAGTGCTCCCTCCTCCTCACCTTCCCCCCCCTCCCCACCAGCACACCGTGATGGAGCCTGGAGGTGGAATATGTATGGAGGAAGAATTCTTTAGAAAGTAAATAAATCTGAGCACGTACACGTTCATATTAACTCATCCAAATATTCACCCCCCCCCCGACACGCACTTACTGAACACCTACTAAGTGCTGGGCTCCGGGTTGGTCCGTGTGGCTGCACGCTGGTGAAGAGAAGCATGGCCGTGTCCTGGAGCTCTCGGGGAAGGGTCATTAGCAAGTACAGGGACCATAGTAAGTAGAGGCAAGTGCTTCACAGGAGGGGACCATGGCTCCGGGAGTGATGAAAGGATTCGGTGGTCCCTCCCCACAGATCCAACAGCAGGTCACTGCCTTTTGCACCTCGAGTGACAAAACAGACTCAGGGAGTCGAGGGTCCCAATTCAAAATCAAGTGTGGCTTCCCAAACTCGTGTCCTCTTCCCCCGACACCCAGCTGGCGTCCCTTGGGGTCACACACAGCCCCACAGCTGAGTCCCAGCCCAAGGAATAAGAGGAGTGATGTGCACCGGTCCTGGGGGTGGCCCTTGCCAAACCTCCTGTAAGCTGTCCTCCAGGCTCTGGCTGATGAAATCTGGGGTGACCTTGGGAGGGGCTGGGTGTTGAAGTGCAGGGTCTCCATCAACCTCACAGTGAACCAGCCCTGAGACACCCCTGCCCTTCTCGTCCTCCCTGACACTGCAGTTGGGCAGCACGACAGCAAGGAGCCCTGGAAATAGAGGGAGAACACCCGGGACACATCCTGGGGATACCGTGGGGGCGTGGCTCGGGCCCCAACTCCCTCCTCCATAAAGAGGGCACATGAAAGGGCCTCGTCACAATGTCTGACCCATGAATGACAACAAGCTACAAACCTACCCGTGGGCAGCAAGTAGTCCAGAGTGGAAAGGACGTGCAGAAGAGGAACCTGCCTCTGGGACGAGCTGTTGAGCTGCTGAATCGCCCAATCCCAGAACCTGTTCGGACTTCTCAGTATCCGAGCTGGTAAGTGGCCCTCATTGTTTAAGACAATTCTAATCGAGCTGTGGCTTGTAGCAAAAGGCATTCTGACTCATCTATAAAGCAAAACACTTCTAACCTAACCTCTGTGCTTCTATTTCCCCACCTGTAAAATGGGAACATCGTTCTTTTTTTTTTTTTTTTTTTTGACTGAAGATTTCTGCTAATAGGACATTCGTAATAATCACACCCACCTTGCCAGATTGTTGTGGGGACCCCTTGAGCCTGTGCTACCTGAGCCGTTCGTGTTCCAGAATAGTTTCGAAGCTACTTCTCTCCCGACAGGACTGCCCAGTGTCCAGAGGCTTTATTTTATTCTTATGGTACTCACCATAGACACCAAACTCTCTGATTATATGAAATGATATTCCAGAGCCCCATATCCCATGTGGATGGAACAGGATGAGAGTTTTGCGATTTCTAAGCCCAGGAGGTTTCTAAGGAGGTTGGCTCAAGAGACAGCCTTGTCCAGCTTTGTGCCAAGTTGTGCGCTGGGGTGGGGTCTGCACGTCTGGGAGAGCAGGACTGCTCGCCCCATTCCAGGACAGGACACAGGAACTGGGAGCAGAGAAGTAGAAAGAGAGAGGCCTGCGATTCGTCAAAGGCTGTGCACCGCGGGCTGACCCTGTCCCTCCCTGGCTGCGATGGTGGATTCTATATGTCAATGTCACTGGACTGAGGGACACCCAGGACGCCGGTAAACCCGGTGTCTGGAAGGGTGTTCCTGGAGGAAATTAGCCTTGAAGCTTACGGACTGAGTAAAGATCACCCTCACCAATGCAGATGGCCCCAAATAGGACAAAAAAGGTCGGGGAGGGTTATCTGCTCCCCGCTTGAGCTGGGACATCCGTCATCTCCCGCCCTCGGACACCGGAGCTCCTGCCTCTCAAGCCTTCAGACTCAGACTGCCCGATCAGCTGCCCTGCCTGGTCCTCAGGTCCTCCGGCTTGGACTGTTCCACCACCCGCTTTCCTGGGCCTCCAGCTTGCAGACAGCAGGTCATGGGACTTCTTAGCCTCCGCAGTCCTGTGATCCATTTCCCCAGAATAAGTCTCTTTCTATATATCTATGTATATCCTCTTGGTTCTTCTTCTCTCGTGAACCCTAATACACTGGAACCCCAAAACTTCAGTAAAAATCTCATTTCTTTTTTTTTTGAGTTTATGTATTTATTTTGAGAGAGACAGAGACAGCGCAAGTGGGGGAGGGGCAGAGAGAGAGGGAGAGGGAGAATCCCAAGCAAGCTCCGCCCTGCCGGTGTAGAGCCAGATGCAGGGCTCGAACCCACGAACCCATGAGATCATGACCTGAGCTGAAACCAAGGGTCAGACGCTTAACCGACTGAGCCACCCAGGCGCCCCCAAATCTCCTCAATTCTTGGTATGCGTGCCAAAGAAGGGACTGACTTTCTGACTTTCATGGCAAGGGGTCCATGTTTAAGAGCAGAGGTGGAACTCAAAGGGGCCAGGGTCTCAGAGGCAGGGGAGACTCAGAGAGGGGCAGGCACCTCCCTAAGGTCACACAGCACTTAGGGGCAGACACACAGGCAGGGCACTGACAGCCTCCCTGCTGAGCCATCCCAGGATTCCCTGAGACCATCCAGCCCCACCCTCTTAAGCCACCCGAGGCGCTACCTTTAACCTCGGCTCAGACAGAGGAGGGCCTCTTTCCCACCGGCCACCCAGAGGGGAACATCTCTTAGTCACCTGTTTTACCCCGAGGTGGTGCCTTTTTCTAAACTCTCCCGCAGGTGCTGTGTGGGCCACCAGTGGCTCCGATTATCATTATTGTTATCATATTGTTGCAAGCTAATTAATTCATAGGTGGTGTCCCTTAAAGCACAGGGAACCCAGGCCAGTGTTTCAGTCACTGCCTTGCCCGAGCAGAAGCATTTCTCAAGTAGGCTAGGACGACTTAAGAAATCACTCTGGTCAAGGACCCTCCAGCCCTCTACACGGCAAGGATCAGGGCAGACCCACCTGCTTCTGGGCCCAGAAGGAGCTGAGGGGACAGGTGTCCGGGAGCACTTGGGTCTGTGAGCTGCGTGCCATCCACAACTCCCAACATACCACTTGGACAAAGGAAAAGGTTATTTAATGAGCTGCCAAGGAAACAGTTTACCCAGAACTTCTGGGGATATATCAGTTCTTCGCTGACCTTGCGTCCTTGGTCCCCGGCAGGGACTAGAGTGGGTCCTACAGACTGCCTAGGACGTGATCTGTTCAAGGGGAGAGAGAAAGGAGGACACAGATTGAGTGGATCAGCACTGTCCCTGCGCCAACTTCTCCCCGACCCCAGCTCGCCATCCAGATGCTGTGTCTGTCCCCGTGCACACCCTGTGAGAACCCCGCCCAGCCCATTAAGGGCTCAGTCCTCTCCCACAGCCCTTGGGGCTCCTCTCCGCTCCTCCAATCCCTTTATGTCCAGGGATGCATTGTTCAGGGCTTCAAACAGACCACACTACCTCTGCAAACATCACAAATTTCCTTTTTGCCAGCCCGACACCCCGAGCTCCTCTGGAATCTAAAACTTACAAATGCTGTTCTGCAGTTGAGAGAGAGCTTTTCCGTTTTCTTGCCCCAATCCCCGAAAGTCTTCATAAGACCATGGCCCTGAAATCCCATCGTGGGAGCTCCCTGGAGCTCCCTTCCACGGAGATAAGCATCCCTGCAGGTCCAGCACCCAGCCCCGCATCACCCGGGGGATCACAGCGGAAAGTGAGAAGCACAGCGCTCACCCTGGGAGGACCCGTGCTGTCCCCTGGGAACCACCCACTCGCCCCTGTCCTAAGTCAGATCTTCCTGTCCCTGGCAAGCTGGCAAGAACAGCCTCCCTCCTCAGCCCAGCACAGCCAAACCGGGCATCGGGGCAGGGCCGAGCCGTGGACGGCAAACCACCCACCGCACGGACCAGCCCGCCTCCACCCACCCCGCGAGCTTGCCTGTGAGCTCTCCACACCTCCCCTCCGTCAGGCAGAGCCTCAGAGAGCCAGGTTCGAGTGCAGATGCCAGAGCCTGTCCATACACACGTGCTCACACGCTCTACACACACACACTTGCACGGTGACCGGACACACGCACAACCACCCTCCCGATCGCCAACGCTCTACTACTAAGTGAGGGAAAAGAATTATACGGGCCCGCACACGTACACGCCCCTGACACACACGTGTGTACTGACCACCTCACCCACGTATGTTTACACCACCGTACGCGCGTGCATGTGTCCAGAGACCCGCCTGCGCAAAGGGAGACACACAAACAGAAACGCAGGATGCTTGTGGTAACACCCGGGAGGTGCACGCGCACGCCCGCGGGGGCACACGCAGACACACAATACACATGTGCGAGCGCACACAGGCACACGTCCTGGGCACGCAATACGCACCCACACGCGAGCGCCACGCGGAAATCCCACGCTAAGAGAGTTCTGGGCCAGACCGGCCGGGAGGCCGCCGGGGGTCACTGGAGAGCCGCAGCAATTAGCTCTTGAATTAAAGCCTTCTTGCCACTCGCCGGCCCCCGAGGACCCGCGCCACCAGCACCTGGCTTGGATCCTGGGCATCTCGGAGGCTGCAGATGGGCCGGGCGGCCGGGGCCCAGAGGCTCGGTCTGGGTGGTAATTAGGGACGGGGACCCAGCTGAAGGACTCACCGGCCAACCAACGGGTCCATTCTTCTCTTCCAGCAGAGAAGGTCCTGCCAGCTCCCCGGCTCTTCCTCTCCATGCCCTAATTACGCCTCTGGCTCCGGCTCCCCTCTGCGCCCTGCCACACCCCACATCCCCGACACACACACGCGCACACAGCCTGGAAGGCTGGGGGTGAGGGCCCCCGGCTGGTGCAGGCCTGCAGCTTCCACCCTGACCCCCCACCCTGCTTGGCCCACAGCCAAAATGGGAACCAGCCTAAGTCAGCCCCACCCGCAGCCACTCCCCAGGCGTCCGGGGCCCGAGGCCCCTCCCCAGACTGAGCCCCCAGCACGGCCCCTCCCCCCTCCGTGGGCAGGGCCAGGCCCTTAGCCTCCACCTGTTCGTGTGGGTTTGCTTTGACTGTCACAGCAAAGTCTCCCACACTAAGTGGCTTAAGCAGCAGAAATGTGATGGCTCACCATTCTGGAGACCAAAAGTCCAAGATCAAGGCGTCGGCCGGGCTGGTTCCTTCCGAGAACCTGTCTCTCCCCTGGCTGCTGGTGGCTCGCCCACATATTCCACACTCCTTGGACTCCTTATAGGTGAATCACCCCGATCTTTGCCTCCATCTTCGTTGGTCATTCACTTTCCCTGTGTGCGTGCGGTCTCCCCACATTTCCCCTTTTTCTGAGGACCCCGGGCAGACTGGATTAGGACCCATCCTAATGACTTCGTTTTAATTTGATTGCCTCTGTAAAGCCCCTGTCTCCACATAAGGTCACATGCTGAAGCGGCCGCTAAGGTTTCAACCTATGGGGGTGCAGGGGGGGGGCACAGTTCGGCCCGTAACGCTGCACGGTTGTTAGCCATACATGCTCACACCTTGTGAGCCAGCCTCATACTGCTGCTCGCTCCAATTCCCATGTGAGCTGTTCTGGCCAGCGGTGGGTTAATGCGTCATCCCCCTTTCATTCCCTCACTCAGTGGGTATTTACTGAGCATCCCCTATGTGCCCGGCACTCTCCCGGGTGGCCAAGATAAGCAACAACAATAAACAAGTGAGCACATAGGGAGAAAATCCCAGCATGGGTCGAATGCCGTGGAGGATATGAACAGGACAGGATGGAGAATAATGGGTACGAGGAGAGTGATTTAGGACTGGGTCATCAGAGAAGGTTTTCCCAGGGAGGAGATGTTTCAGCCTGAAGGATGGAAGGGAGACCACTGTGCAAACATGTTCAAGGGAGAATATTCCAGGCCAAGGGGACAGCAAGCCTGAAGACGAGGCTCATCATGTCCTGGGAAGAGAAAGGAGGCCAGATGACTGCCGTGTCCTGAGAACCAGAGGGAGCCCCCCTTCTGATGCAGGAAAGACGTGAGCAACCCCTGAGGTCCTCAGAGCCTATGGACGGGATAAGGTGGGAGGCTCAGCAAGGACGGGATCACAAGGGGCCGCTTGGGCCACCGTGAGGAGTGGGAATTTCATCCTGGGAGCAGAATGGGTCCACGTGACCCCACTGTGCCCTGGCTTTCCCGTGGAGGCTGCATTGGAAGGAGCCAGGGTGAAAGCGAGGAAAACACAATCATTTTGAGCGGCCCCAGCAGCTCCACCCGTCTGAGCCCACCTGAGCAGGTGCATGTGTCCTGGTGAGGCCACCCGCCACGTTGCCCAGTGCATTTTAACCAGAAGCTGCCATGGATTTTGGTGCTTATATGAAAACATTCCAATTTCAACACTTCAAATGCTGATCAGCTTTCAGCTCTGTACCTGTAGGAAATGCATTGAACATGACGTCGAGGCAGCTTTCCAGACTTAAGCTTGGACCCTCGAGCGCCCCTGAGACTCTGGATTCGCCAGGAATTTCTGAGAGTTCCACGGTGCAGATGTGGGGTATGCAAATCAGTGAGCAAACTCCAGCCGCAAGGCTGGAGAGGGCAGGGGGCCCCACGCCTTTCCCGCATCAGACGGGGACCCCCTTCCAGTTCCCGGAACGCACAAGCTTTTTCCCACCTTGGTCCCTCCACGCTTGCCGTTCCTAAAGCCAGAAACACTCTTTCTTCGCCTCTCCCACAGCTGGTTCTTCCTCCTCCTTTAGGCTTTCACTGAAATGTCAGCCACTCCAAGGGCCTTTCCCTGATCACCCGTCTGAAGGTGGTCCCTTCTGGATTTCTCGGCCAAAGCAGCCTGCGTAGCATCAGTTGTAATGATTTCAGGGCTTCATAACTAGGTCTGGGTTCCCCCATTCACTACAAATTCCCCGGGGGCTGGTCATGTATCTATCTTGTTTAAGAGGAGGAGAGGGGGAGGAAGGGAGCAGGAAAAGAAGGAAGGGAGGGAAGAAGTGGGGAGGGAAGGAAAGGAGAAAGGGAGGGAGGGTGGATATTTGGGGCTCGAGATTCATAGAATCTAAAGCAGGTTTTCTTAACCTCAGCACGATTGCCATTTGAGATGAATTAATTCCTTGTTGTGGGGGCTGTCTGGGGCATTGTACAATGTTTAGCAGCATCCTTGGTCTCTACCCACCAGGCACCACTCCCCCTGAGTTGTCACCACCCAAAATCCCTCCGGACATTGCCAAATGTCCCCTGGAGGGTAAAGTCACCTCTGGATGAGAACCAGGGTCTAGAGGTGTTCAATCTGGGTGGTTCGGTTGGTTAAGCGCCCAGCTTTGGCTCAGGTCATGATCTCACGGTCCGTGAGTTGGAGCCCCACATCGGGCTTCATGCTGTCAGTGCAGAGCCCGCTTCGGATCCTCTGTCCCCCTCTTTCTCTGCCCCTCCCCCACTGATTTGCTCTCGCTCCCGCTCTCTCTCTCGCTCTCTCGCTCTCTCTCAAAAATAAATAAATAAACTTAAAAAAATCAGAGGTGTTCCATCTGTTTGTGACAACTGAACACTTGCTTCAAACCTAATTTGATATGGAGCCCCAATATATGAGACACATCACAGGGGAGCAGCCCCGGGGCTCTGTATCTGTCAGCTAGCACCTCACTAATGCCACGTAACGGATGTCCCAAAACTCAAAGGCTTCCAGCAACAGGCATCTGTTATCATGAGCTGGGTCTGCGGGTAGCCTGGGTTCAGCTGATCTCGGCCGGGCACGGCGGGGCAGCTCGCTGCCAGCTGAAAGGTGGTTACGCCTGGCTTTAGGTTGCAAATTGGGTTCAGGCTTATTCCAGCCATGTTGATCCCAGGGTAACACGGACACGCTCTTTGCGACAGCAGATCACCAACAACGCAGAAGGGCGTAAGCCAGATCACACAGGCACGTGTGCATGTCTCCTCCGGTGTCAGGTCGGCAAACACGCCATTGTCCCCCGGGCAAAACTGACATCCCTGGTGGGGAAATACAACTCCGTCCCCGAGGGAGGTTGGTGAACATTTGCTTCTTCCAGCCTCCCTAAACCTAAGAACACGCCGGTCCAGACAGTCGGGACTCATGGACGGGGCCAACCCACCGGCCTGCGCTGACTCCTCCCCGACGCCTCGCTGAGCCTCCGCTCGGGATCCCAAGAGCATCACAAGGCCCTGAAGCCAGGCTCGGTCCACCAGCTCCCGGTCACATGTCTGCGCATTCAGCCGCCCTCCTCGCTCTGGCTCTCCTGAGCACCGAGAGGTGCGGCTTTCATTCAGCAAGTATTTTTCCAGAGCCTCCTCTGTCCAGAGCACTAGGGATCCAGTGGTGATCCTGGAGCACACGGCCAAGGGGGGCGAATGACCCCCCCCCCCCCCCAGGGGCAGCCCCACCATCCACACAGACGGTACCATTGGCTGCCATCATCTCTCTTCTCTCTGATGAATGCTCCCGGGATTCACCTCCTCCGAAGCTGCGTTTGGGGCCCCAGAAGGACCCTTTTCCTGCCACGGCTCCGGCCCCTCGAACAGGGATCCTTTTGATACGGGGATTTGTCTTGTCAAGATATCATCATGTCTAAACCGAGGCTCTGTCAGCGGCCCCATGAAAATGAATAATGGCCGCAATTATGACCCGTATAACAGCCCAATAAAACCTAATTAAAATGATCCACATCCCATCTGCCAAGTGCAGGGCAAAGCAGCCAGAGAAGGATGGAGACCCAGTCAGTTCAAGGAGAGCAAGTAATGCGAATAATAATAATAACACTAATAATAATAATAATAATATAATAATAAATACATAGTATTCACATGTTATAAAACAATATAATTATGACAATAACATCATTACAGCTAACATTATGTGAGTACGGCATGCCAGCCCCAGTGCTAACGGGGACTGTCCCTGATACACTGGATATGTAACATCCGTTTAACTTGTCATGGAACAAGTGCTCCCATTGCCCCCATTTACAGAGGAGGAAACTGAGGCACAGAGAGATTAAGGAACCTGTTCAAAGTGACACTACCAGTAGACGGCACAACTGAAGGGTCAGGCTCCCACGGTGCTCAGTGCATACGTGTTGAATGCCTGAATGTATCTGGTCAAGATTCCATGTCAGGCAACATAAGATGCCATGCAAACAACAGCAAATATTTAGTTAGCCCCCACTAGAAATCTAGGTCTTGTACTAAGAACAAAGCAAGGAGAAAAGATCAGCCAACCATTGACATCTGAGATGATCATTGCTCTAATGAAGGTAGGTACGGATGTGAGGGCGATCTGGCCGCGGCATCTGTCACCCCATTGATCGCCGGGGTTGATTCGGCTGACCGGGCTGGCTAGGCGTGTGTCCCCTTCCTCCCTCACCGCTCCACGTGTGTCCCTCCCGAAGCTGTGCGCTCGGTCGAAGAGGACGACCTTCCCCGATAGAGGAGGACCGTTCTTCGGTCAAGGGCGTACGAGTAGCTGCGCTCCCCTGCTAGAACCTCCAAACAGGCTCTCAAGGTCGGTACAAACACAGTGAGTACAAGGGCATGGACTCGGCCCAGGAAATCAAGGAAGGCTTCCCATAGGAGGCAAAACTGGAGGTGGGTCCTAACAGATGAATAAGAATTTGCCGGACAGACAGGCAGAGGAAGGCGTTCCAGGCAGAGAGCCCAGCATGTGCAAAGTTGCCAAAGGGTCAGAGCCCCCCAGATGCCGGGAGTCACAAAGGTCAGCATGCAAGTGACAGTGGCAGAGGCGTGTGACAAGAAGGCTGGCGGGGTCAGCGGGTCAAGGTCATCAAGCACCTTTTAGGCCTGGCTGAGGAATTTAACGTTCACCCCACAAGCAATGGGGAGCCCTGGAAGACCTCAAACCAGACGAGTGATGCGGTCAGATTCGTTTGCTAGGATGGAGCCTCGGGGAGCCGGGCAAGGACTGTCTTAGAAGAGACAAGAAAGCGCGAACCCTGGGACCTCTGGACACGGCAGCGGCACTTCATGAGGAAGCACAGGTTACCAAACTTCTTTATTAGAGATGAACCTAAAACAGGCCCCACGCGCGGCCAGATGGGCCGCCCCGGCACCTAGCCCTATCCAGCACGACAGCCAGAACTGGGCCGAAGCAAGGGGGGGGGGGGGGGCGCAGACTATCCCTAAGTGGTTTTTTCCACGAGCATCCCCTGCCCCCACCCCCCAGGAAGCCCACTCTGGTATCCCGGAGGCCATCACAGGTCTCTGCCTGCCCAAAGAATGGCAGGAGGTAAGACACCCTGTCTCCCGTCTCCGGGCCTGAAGTTCAGGAAGGTGCTGACTCTTCCAAACGGATGGGTCTTTAAAAAACCCAGGAGTCGAAGGCCGCAGGCACAAGAGACAGACTGGTTAAAAAAAACCATTTCTGTCGTTGCCTTTGTCATTTCAAACGATGCTGCCCTTTGACCCAGGAAGAGTTTCCAAATGCATAAATAGAGCAATAATCTCCAGCATCAGTGTTTTGATAAAATGAAAGGCGGGGGGAAGGAATACTTATTATAAACACCACCTCTGGGAAGCGTAGTCAGAAAAAGTTATTAAACATTCTGTCACAAGCTTGGAAGACAGCACTGTCCACCCCACCCGCCACTGAGTTCCTAATAAAGGCGGCATCTTGGAATTTGTCACTCTTGAATGCATAATTCACTAGTCAAAAAGCAGCGGTAATACATTGCATTTTCATAAGGGGCTCTGAAGCTGTCTAATTTCCCTGAGCCTCAGGACGACAGGAGGCTGTGGCCACTCGCAGAGGCCCCTTTATGCATTATGGATAGAGCCTTTGCAATTCAAAGTGACAGCTCAGCCTCCCCGTCACCTGCCCCCCAAACCCCAGATCATATTGGAAGGCCCAGAACTAAAGGGCTGGTCTGCCCTGGAACCGACCTCTGCCATTTGGTGCCTAGAAGTGAGGGTGTGTGTGTGTGTGTGTGTGTGCGTGTGAGTGCGTGTTAAGGTGGG
>NW_026059389.1:0-5505 GCF_023721935.1 Panthera uncia
TCTCTCTCTCTCTCAAAAATAAATAAACATTAAAACAAAAACGAGAGCAGGTGGTGTTCACGGTTCATCATGAACTCAGCTGTACGTGGGACCCAAGACGGTGTCCGCCCTCTGGCAATGCCAGGAATCACTGCGTCCGGGCGAGACCCCACGTGAGCCCCACATCTGAAATGTGTCTTAGCCGTGCAGCATTTCACAGCCTTAAACACAGCGATTCTGTTCGGCTTCCCACACCACTCATCTTCGTGTGCTTCCTGAGCTGGAAGGAAGGAGCCTCGAGAGGGTCGGGACGGAAACGGGCTGTCAACGGTCACACCCACGGGGCTGCAGGTGGTGACAGAGTGACGGTAAGCTTGCTGTGCCCCTGGCCGACAGACCGGCTTTGTTAGGGCAGAGCTTCTCGGACCTACTCCTGCCCTAAAATGCCGATCCGGGTGTAGCTGACCCTCACAGAATCTTGCAAAGTGTTCATGCTTTTCCTATTAACACGGTGTAGGCACGTTTCCCGGTAAATACAGAATATTCTGTCTGCTGCTCCAGGCCGTCCCCGCCCTCACCCCCAGGGCACAGCTTCTGTTGCGTTAAAGGCTATGATAAACCTGGTGAAAACGTTTGTAATTGTTACGTGTTCTTATCACTTATCCCGGACTCTGAAAAGCCCAGCTCCAGACACACTGGTAAGTGATGTGCATTTACCAGATGTGCAGGCCTGTGTGTGGGAGAAAGCAGTTGTCTGCAGATGAGCGAGGGCAGGGGCCGGAGGCTTGTCTTCGGATGAGGGGTAGGTCCTTATCTCGATGGCAGGAACCGTTGCCCGGTGTGCGCACATTTCAACACGTATCAAGCCTCAGGCTTGAAGTGCGCTCGGGAGTTGCCGTTCAAAGAGTTTCAGGTAGTGACGCGGCACTGCACATGCAGAGAGTCATTCTGATACTCGTTTTCCCCCCTTCGGATCTCGCCGGCGGGCTTCTAGAAACTGCCCCGAAGGTCGCCTCTCTTGGTGCCGTGAGCTTGCCTTTGCCACAATAGCACACACTTTTCTTGCAGCGAAAACTGAAACTGGCTTGTGGCTGTCAGGGGGCCTGACCAGGCTGGTTGCAGGGGCTGGGAGGGAGGGGCGGATACACCGATTTTCCAGAAGCAGAATGACCCAGACACGTGGATCTCAGATCTCACCGGTAGGAGCCTTCATTAAAGTAAAATACCACAGGAGCAAAGGCAGAATAACCGTACCCCAATCTCCGGAGTCTTTTGAACACATCAGGACACAAGCATTTCTAGGGGCTCCTGGCTGGTGACTCGATCTCAGGGTTGGGAGCTTGAGCCCCACCGTGGATGTAGAGATTATTTTTAAAGATCACACACACAAAAGAATGTCTAGGTCCTAGACTGGCTGGCAAAATCCAGCTTCTCAGTTGCTAAGCACTGAGGAAGTCCGCTGGGCGGCTTCCCAGACCCTCGGAAAGGGGACCCTTCTCGTGAGTGAATCCCACATCCTTTGGAACGTTTGCCATTGTTTACTTTCAACACAACTGGCAGAGAAGCAGATCACTCAGCGGATTACCCAACCTTTTGTGTAACACTTGGGCTTGTCAGTAGGGCGGACTTGAAAGAGTAACTGATACTTTTATAACAAAACTTCTACTCTCATGTAAACACAGCGGCTCAATGCTAATGGCTAAAAGTAGAAACTAGGCAGGCACCTGCGCGGCTCCACGGACTTGATTTCAGCTCAGGTCATGGTCCCACGGTTCCGGTCGTGAGATCCAGCCCTGCGTCAGGGTCCATGCTGGCATCGCATGGTCTGCTTGGGATTCTCTCTCCTTCCGTCTCTGCCCCTCCCCTGCGCGCTCTGTGTCTGTCTGTCTCTCTCTCTCAAAATAAATAAACTTTAAATAAATAAAAAGTATGAATATATCTATTATTGAATCTTTTCTGTTTTTTTCAAGTTTTTTTTTTTTTTTTTTTTTTTTTTGAAAAGAGAGAGCGAGGGAGGGACAGAGGGAAAGAGAGAATCCCAAGCAGGCTGCATGCACACTGAGCATGGAACCCGATGCGGGACTCGATCCCACAACCCCGGGATCGTGACCTGACCTGAAATCAAGAGTCAGATACTCAAGCGACTAAGCCACCTAGGCACCCCATGTTTTTTTTTTTTTAAGTTTTATTTATTCATTGAAGAAATCTATACCCCCACGTGGGGCTTGAACTCACATACTTGAGATCAGGAGTCACATGCTCCTGTGACTGAGCTAGCCAGGTGCCCCCACACCTTTTCTATTTCTAGCAATAAATTGTGGTGTCCTTCATATACATGTGGGAAGAAAGGGCACGTTTCATTCGTTCTATACAAAGATGCAGTTCAGATACATTTTATCTACTGGCATAAACAGTATATGACATACCAAAACATATTTACTACTATGTTAACATGTTGCAACTACTCATAATTATGATGCTAATTCAGGGGAAAAGGTAGCTCTTAGAGATTTATGGTTGTAATACATACAAGAAATGTTTAACCATTTGTAAGCATGGGGATGCTGGCGTGACCAATAAAAGACTTTTAGGCATAAAAGTCTGCAGGAAAAAGAGAGTATCTAACATTCTCTGAGCGGTGAGGAATGAAAATATAATTTCAAGTGGAAACAGAATAGGAGGAAACCACTCTGGAAGGCTGCCCTCCCGTGTGGCCCCGGCAACATGACCCACTGTCAAATGCACAAATGACCATGGAAGGGACAGAGCTGTCATGGTGGGGCCAGGGTGGGAGGCAGAGGGGAGGCAGAACCAAGACCCTGCTCTGCTCTGTCCTGTGGTGGCAGAGTCCCGTCCTTGTAAATGTGTGTAAACCCACCAGGATGAGCCCGCCTACACTGGGTGGAGTCCAGTTAATAACATTGTAGCAACATCACCTTATAGGGTGTAACAAAGGCTCTGCCCGATTGTCATGTTTGGGATCCCGGGACTGAGAAGGGGGCGGTTGGGAGGTCACTGGGACTTCCTGTCCAATTTTTCTTCAAACCTAAAACTGCTACAAACAATAAAGGTGTTAATTGTATAACAGGGGGAGGGAGACGCAGCATATTATTCATAAAAAGGAGGATCAAAGTGGACTTTTCCAGCTTCCTCTACGGAGAAATCAGCTCCACAGGAATTAAGTGCCGACAATGTAGAGATTGGGTATACACACATACAATACAGAAATATATATGTATATATATATATATGTGTACATGCATTGTATATTGTATATACACACACGTACAATACAGAAATATATATATATACATGCATTGTATATTGTATATACACACACATATAATTCAGAAATATATATATGTATACATACATTGTATATTGTATATACACACACGTACAATACAGAAATATATATATACATGCATTGTATATTGTATATACACACACTTATAATTCAGAAATATATATATGTATACATACATTGTATATTGTTATACACACAAGTACAACATAGAAATATATATATACATGCATTGTGTATTATATATACACACATGTACAATACAGAAATATATATGTATACATGCATTGTATATTGTAAATACACACATACAATGCAGAAATATATATATAGCATACACATACATTGTATTTGTATATTCACACACGTACAATACAGAAATATATATATAATACAAAAATGAAGAAAATACAGATCTCTATATTTTATACATTGAGTGGAGAATTTTTTTTTAATCAGTTGTGTTTTAAGTTTATTTATGTATTTTGGGGGGGGGTGCATGCACAAGCGGGGAAAGGGCAGAGAGACAATCCCAAGCAGGTTCCATGCTGCCAGTGCAGAGCCTGATGTGGGGCTCAACCTCACGAACCATGACATCATGACCTGAGCCGAAATCAAGAGTCAGTCACTTGACAGACTTAGCTACCCAAGAGCCCAGGAATTTTTATTTTTATTTTTTTTTGGTAACGTGGAGACCTGGCAGGCGGGTCGCATGGTGAGTGTGCCCCAGCCAGAGCGAATGCCCTGCTGATGCCTCACAATAAGGACGAATCTGAGGGGGCACCTTGGGGGCTCGGCTGGTTAAGCATCTGACTCTCGATTTTGAGTCAGGTCATGATCTCACAGTTCATGCAATCAAGCCTTTGGTCGAGCTCTGTGATGACAGTGTGGAGTCTGCTTGGGTTTCTCTGCCTCCTTCTCTCTCTGCCCCTCCCCTCCTTGCTCTCTCTCTCTCTATCTCTCAAAATAAATAAATAAACTTAAAAAAAAAAAAGGATGAATCTTAGGAAGGCAACTTCAAGGGAAAAGTAAGTTCCAAAAGATTACATAAACCGTAAATCCTTTCACAAGTTACAGAAAGTAAAATACACACCTTTTTAGGTGTTGAAGTGTCTTGAACAGTGACCCCACACCCCGAAATATGTGTGCACCTACTAATTCTGGAAGCTGTGGTTCAGGACCTTATTTGGAAAAGGGTCTTTGCAGATGGGATTAAGTTCCAGGTGAGTCACCATGATCCAGGCGGGTGGCGTGATCCAGGCGAGGGACGTGATCCAGGCAGGTGACGTGACCCAGGCGGGTGACCATCTGACTGTGCACCCGGTGGTCCCTCAGAACGAGCCACAGAGCCTCGCTGTGATTTCCTGGGTGTTTGAATGGATGACACAGGGATGAGATCAGTGCGGTGAGGTTTGACGTGTGAAGGTCCATCCAGTACACGCAGAACGGCGGGACAGGCAGCACACTGAGGCCACTGGTCTGCAGGCGTCTCCAGCGTTAGGAGCAAAAGGGCTGGACCGCCTGGGTGGGGAGAGTGTGCCGTGCGCCCGACAGCCGGCCAGGGAACGTCTGTCCTTGCCTATAGCCGGCTCTCCAGATGGGCCCACAGGAGGGCCGTCTGGGGGCTCAGGTGGATGCAGGCAAAGTCCAGAGGCCCAATGACAGGAGGCAAGCTGACAAGCACTTATCCTGAAGGATCGCTGGGGACGGACACTTCAGCGGGCCACCGATGGGACGGAGGAGAGAAGCGGAGGGCCCAGCAGCATTGTCCGAGGAAACAGCGTCTTCAGGGGTCTCATCTGAGTCTTTGAGGACAGTGGCGTGACTTCACTGAGGCTGCCAAAATTAATAAACACAAACAGGTAGCTGAAACATCAGAAATGTGTCTGTTGTCCCTCAGTTCCAGGGGCCAGGAGTCCCACATCAAGTCGTCGGCAGGGCCTGACTCCCTCTCAACGTTTTGTGGACATATTGGAGAGGAAAGACTTTCCTTCTGCCCTGTTATGTTCTGTCATGGAGGCCTGTGAATTAAAGTAAAAAAAAAATAGATTAAGAGGAAAAAAATAATGCAATTTGTATGAATACTGACATGCAGAGAGGTCTCCACAGACGAGAACTGATACTCAAAGAAGTAGTTGCACTCAGGGGTTTATGTATCCTTTTAACAAAGAAAACAGGGTTTGGGCTTTAAGGAGAGATAGATTGTGGGGACGTGACTAGGA
>NW_026059389.1:5515-5715 GCF_023721935.1 Panthera uncia
CCCCAGTGGCGGCCGCTGCCCAGGCCCCAGGAGCTCAGAGCCCCATTTCACGGGCTGTACGGGGGGGCCCCCCGGGCTGTGGAGGGCGGGGCACAGGGGGCCAGTCAGGGAGCTGCCGGCAAGGAGCAGGGTCTCCAAGGAGGGAGGAAGGGAGAAAGTGGAGGAGGGGAAGGGAGGGGGAGGGGAGAGGAGAGAGAGGA
>NW_026059389.1:5725-10005 GCF_023721935.1 Panthera uncia
GCCCTGCTCTCCCCGCAGGGGTCCTGCTGGGACGTGGGGGCTGCAGCCTGGGGCCCGTGTGGGGTTGGGCGTGACTGTCTGGAGGCGGCCCCTCCTCCTCGCGGGGGCGGGGGTTCCCGGCGTCCAATGGCGAGGCCAGAGCATTTTAGGAAGTGCTTGACTCCGCGGCTGGGGGAGGGCGCCTCGCCGGAAAGTCCGCTGGCGAGTCTGCGGCGCGCGGTGAGTGCCTCCGGGCGAGTCGCGGGTCCCTGCGGGGACAGTGGGGACAGGTGGGGACGGGGGCGGGGGGTCCCGGCCTGGGGCTCGGGCGGGGCGCGTCCTGGGCTCAGACCTCGCCGGAAAGTCCGCTGGAGAGTCTGCGGCGCGCGGTGAGCGCCTCCGGGCGGGTCGCGGTTCCTGCGGGGACAGTGTCCGGGACAGGTGGGGACAGCGGGGGTGGGGTCCCGGCCTGGGGCGGGGGAGGGGCACGGCACGTCCTCCGGACCGGACGGGTAGGGTTATCAGGAGGGGCCGCCACAGGCTCGACTCCGGGCTCCGCGGCCGCGCGAACTCGCCGTGGTCAGCGCTGACCCGCTCCGGGGTGGTGAGGACGGCGGATGCCGGTGCGTCCTCAGACCCTGCTCTGCCGCTGGCGCAGGACTTAGCGCCCCAGGTGTCATCGCGGGTCCTTGGGGCTGGGGCAGAGCCTGCGTGTGCGCAGGCGGGTCGGGGAGCGTTGGGGGCCCGTGAACGGGACAGAATGTCACGCGGGTTTGCCGGCGGCACGTCCGTCCTTTTATTCACCTAAGAGCTATTTCCTGAGTGTGACTGTCGCCAGCCATCACTTCCGGATGCGCCGCGTGGACACGGAGCCACCTCCCCGAAGGCTCAAGAGTGGGAGGCTGCTGTGTCTCACCTGCTTGGGCCGGGAGCCTGCAAACCTGCCCTCACCCGTGTTTTGTGCAATCACCCCCGTCCTTCCCAGGGCACCCCTGAGCCGTGCCTTGATGTGATCAGAGAGGGTGGAGGCCGTCCAGCTGTCGAGGGGCTGGGCTCGGGAGAGGACACGCGGTGCTGGTGCTCCCAGGACCTCTCCCAGGGGCTGGGCTCAGCGGAGGGGACCTGGAGTGTTGGTGCTCCCAGACCTCTCCCAGGGGCTGGGCTTGGCAGAGGGGACTCGGAGTGCTGGTGCTCCCAGGACCTTTCCAGGGGCTGGGCTCACCGGAAGGGACTCAGGGTGCTGAGGATCCAAGACCTCTCCCAGGGGCTGGGCTCAGCAGAGGGGACTCGGGGTGCTGGAGCCCCCAGGAGCTCTCCCAGGGGCTAGGCTCGGCGGAGGGGACTTGGGGTGCTGATGCTCCCAGACTTCTCCCAGGGGCTGGGGTCGGTGGAGGGGACTTGGGGTGCTGATGCTCCCAGACTTCTCCCAGGGGCTGGGGTCGGTGGAGGGGACTCGGGGTGCTGGGGCTCCCAGGATGTCTCCCAGGGGCTGGGCTTAGCAGAGGGGGCTCGGGGTGCTGGTGCTCCCAGGACCTCTCGCAGGGGCTAGGCTTGGCGGAGGGGACTGGGAGTTCTGGTGCTCCCAGGACCTTCCCCTGGGGCTGGGCTCCAGAGAGGACTCAGGGTGCTGGTGCTCCCACGACCTTCCCCAGGGGCTGGGCTCAGAGGAGGGGACTTGGGGGGCTGGGGCACTGAGGAGCTCTCCCAGGTGCGGGGGCAGAGGCATCTCTTCAGGTGGACATTTCATGTCTACATGGAAACTGCCTTCACGCAGACAAACTAGTGCCCCGTTGGGCAGTTTCTCTGGGGTCTGCTGCTCCCACCAGCTGGTAGGAACCCTAATGCCCCAGGGGCACATTCTGGGGGTGTGTTTCGTTACCTGTCAGCTGAAAGTCACAGAGTGGTTTTCCTTGGAAGCAAATTGGTGAGCCCCTGGCAGATCTCAGGGTTCACCCAAGGCACCTCTTCCTGGGGCCATTGAGACGTGGGCCCTGCTGGGATGGGACTGGGGAGGGCTCAGTTGGGTGTGATGAGGCCCCCTGGGTGGCAGCTGGGAGAGGCATAGCCACAGCCCCTGCTCTGTGTGTCCTAGCTGGGGCTGACCACACTCCCAGATGAGGTCCAGCCGACACATATAGGGGTTCTTGAGGCTGGGGCTACATGGTCCCTGATCTGCCCACTTTCCAGACACCTGCATGGCCGGAGGGCAGGCAGTGGCCCATCTGCCCCTGGATGGCTCAGTGCCTTGAGGAATGTCTCCTGTGTGCATAGGCCAGCCCCAGACCACCTGGATGCTTGCTGCCCCTGCAGGAGGGCCGGGGTCCCACACTCACTCCTGCAGGGACACTGATGGACTGGGTGTGAGCTGGGAGAGCCCTGGGACACACCATGAGGGAAGATGGATGGCAGGGGTGCTAGCTCTAGGACCCTCTTATGGACAGGGGTAGGGTTAGGGTTAGGGATCGGGCTTTTGTCTGCCGAGGCAGAATGAGAATCAATACTCTACTGTTGGCTGTTGGTGCACTCAACACAGTGTAGACAAGGAACAAATTTTTTCTAACCTCTTAGATTCTGGAACCAAGACCTGCAAATTAAAATGACAAAGAGGGGGGCGCCTGGGTGGCTCAGTCAGTTAAGCATCCGGCTTCAGCTCAGGTCATGATCTCACGGTCCGTGAGTTCGAGCCCTACATCGGGCTCTGTGCTGACAGCTCAGAGCCTGGAGCTTGCTTCAGATTCTGTGTCTCCCTCTCTCTCTGCCCCTCCCCTGCTCATGCTCTGTCTCTCTCTGTATCAAAAATAAATAAAAACTTAAAAAATATATATTTTTAAATGGCAAAGAGGGGCCCCTATGTGGCTCAGTCGATTGAGCATCAGCTTATGTCACAATTTCCTGGTTTGTGAGTTTGAGCCTCGCATCAGGCTCTGCGCTAACAGTGTGAATCCTGCTTGTGATTCTCTCTCTCAAAATAAATAAATTAAATTAAGTTAAAAATAAAATTAGATAAGATGACAACAGAGGGGAGCATCTGGCTGGCTCAGTCAGTGGAGCATGCCCTCTGGACCCCGGAGTCATTGGTTCAAGCCCCATGTCGGGTGCACAGCTTACGTTATAAATAAATAAATGAGTGAAATGACAGAAGACAGATGGACAGGGGACAGGGTTTATTCTGAATGTTTGTAGAGGCCTTCCCAGAAGAGGAGTGGACCCAGGGAGATAGTTGGATGTTAGGCCTTATCTGCCATTTCACCAAAGGTTGATGAATTTGTGTGGAATTGACAAGCCAGAGTGAAAGGGCTGGGGGTTGTAGGGACCCTAAATCCTGAGAAGGTAGCTGGCTGGGGGAGGCTAAGGGCAGGGTCAGTGTTACTCCTTGAGGCTAGTTGTGCAGACCTAAGGGGGGTGCCCTCCCCTTCCGGGTACAGGGGATGGAAGGGGACAGCTGCACAGAGGGAAATTTATACCTGCTTGCAGGCGAAGGTTAGGGTTAGGGTTAGGGTTAGAGGAGGAGGGAGGAGAGTTTTTCTTGTTTCTGCTTTTCTTCAGTCTCCTTCCACTCAAAATAACCCTTAGGGTGAAGTGGCTTATTTCCAGGGAAGCCAAGTCTGACCCCCTCACTGTACATACAGAGTTTCCATGGCTGGAGACGTGCTGGGGGAAGGGGCCACGTGGGAATCTGGTGGCGGGTCACAGCTCAACCCAGGATGGGCTCCTGTCTTTGGGGCTCCTTTTCTGGGCAGGCAATGTCCTGTGCCCACCTCATCGGCTTATCCTGAGAGTAAATTACACCCCATGCGTGTTCATCACCTGGCAGATGCTGGGAAGACAGTGGCCAGGGCCGTAGGTTAAGGACCAGGAGACCTTCCCTCCTCTCCCCTAGCCCCAGACGTCTCCCCATTGCTTCTAAGGGAGCGCTGGCTTCCGTGGGAACAGATCTCAGATTCCCTGCACCACAGCCCAGCACCCCAACCCAGGGAGGCAGAGGGCAGGGTGCTGACCTGGTCCCCCAAGGCACCACCATCCCCAGGATTGAAGCCCTGCAGCCACAGACCTGGCCGACTGGCGTGTGAGCCCCTCTGCGCAGCGGGGGTGGCGGGGTGGAGGGATTAGCACAAGACTGGAGCAGGGGGCACCAGCAGGGGGTGGGATGCACGCTTTGCCAGCGCCCCCCAGGAGAGTGGCTCTGGGCCCTTTGGTTTACGTCAGCAAAACTTTGTTTCCTTCCTCAGGTCGCACCGAGTGGCCCCTGATGGGTGGACAGGTAAGCGCTTCTGGCAACTTCCAGAGCTGCGGCACAAATG
>NW_026059390.1:0-10001 GCF_023721935.1 Panthera uncia
GCAATTGTACACTTAATAGAGTACAGTGTAGTGTAAACAGAACTTTTATGTGTACTGGGAAGCCAAAAAATTCATTTGGCTGGCTTTATTGTGGTATTTGCTTTCTTGTCATGGCCTGGAACCGAACCAGCAGTATCTCTGAAGTGTGCCTGTACTGTTTTTTTTGTATCTTGAAATAGTTTTTCCTATTTTTATGTCCCAGTATTAAACCCAAACCTTTATGAGTCCAAGTTAGCAAGACTTCTTTCTTTCTTTCTTTCTTTCTTTCTTTCTTTCTTTCTTTCTTTCTCTCTCTTCTTTTTTCTTTCCTTCTTCTTTAATGCTACGATATTTTACTTTAACACCCTCTAAATTTCTTCTAATAGAATTTAGGGCTCATAAGGAAAACTCTGTCTAATAAACCCTGCAGTTTGAATGCCTGTACTGAATTCAGTTGACTATCAAGGTTTCAAATATGTTTAGATTTGCAAAACGCACTGGGTAATTCAGGCAACTTACCTTATTCTGAGTATCACCAGCTTGATATGAATCATGTGACAACCACGCCACAGAGATTGCACTGAAGGCTATAAATCTAGCTCAAGCTTGTATTAGAAACGCTCCTGAGACTAGTCTCCTCTCAAAGTGATCTTCCTAGCAATAAAAATGATCTCTTTCTATCAGGTAGCCTGACTGCATCCAGAGTCTCAGCTCCTGACCACTAAGCTATAATGTGTCTTCTTTAAATGTCTGACTCCTCAGATGTGCCCAGGGATGTACTGTTCACAAAAGCTTTTAACCTACATCTCTCATTTGACTCTCTGAAAGCCCTAAGAAGCAGGAATCACTGGCCTTGTTTTGCAGACACGGAGCTGGAGGCCGAGACAAAGTGGCACTGCCCTGGTCTTCGGCTTCCCAGTCCTCTGCTCTTCCACGACATACAGCCGCCTCTAGCCAGGTAGCCAGTCGTGCCTGTTACGGTGATGGAGAGAATGCATCACTCAAATCTCCTACCTACTACTACTACTATCTAGTGACAAATCTACCACCATTTGCAAGGAGCTAATGCACCTCTCAAAGTAAATTATTCTCTTTTTCTTCAAAGACAGACTCTGGCTCAGATCTTTAGACCTAACAGAATGAGTATTAGCTATTTCTGCATATAAATTAAATAATAATCTCTTAAGTTTGTACATAACTCATGTTCTAGATGCTTTCTTTTTTTTTTTAAGTTTATTTACTTATTTTGAGAGAGAGGGAGGGAGGGGGAGTGACTGTGAACACTTATAAGGGACAGAGAGAGAGGGAGAGAGACAGAATACCAACCAGGCTTCACACTGTCAGTGCACAGCCTGATGTGGGGCTCGAACCCATGAGTCGTGAGATCATGATCTGAGCCGAAACCAAGATTTAGAGACTGAACTGACTGAGCCACCCAGGCACCCCTAGATCCTTTCTGATCAAAGTATGAGGAAGTCTGCAAAGTCTGTCTTAGCTCCATAATGAATTTCAGACCGTCTTTGGAATTCCTCACGTAGCAGAGTTAGCCAGGATGACAGGGATCTCTCTGAAGGTACCTGCTCTGCTCCTGAGAGGACGGATGGTATAATGGAAAGAAAAAAAGTTGAGCCAAATGATCATGGTTAGAGTTCCTGTCCTACCACATATATGTATGCAAGTTACAGGAGTCATTTAATCGGAGTCTTATTTTCTCAAATTATAGGCCTATTCTTCTTTTACAAAATACCACAAAAAGGGCAGGGCTAATGGAATGCCCCTTTCCCCCCCCCCCTTTTTTTTTAAGTTTATTTATTTATATTGTGTGAGAGAGAGAGACAGAGAGAGAACACGAACAAGTGGGGAAGCGGCAGAGGAGAGAGAGAATCCCAATCAGGCTCTGTGCTGTCAGCGTGGAGCCCAAAGTAGGGCTCGAACCCATGAACTTTAACCAACTGAGCCACCCAGGTGCCCCCCCCTCCCTATTTCTAATTCAGGACTTTATGAGATTGAACTAAATCACTGAAGTTCAGGGAAATAACGAAAGGAAAGAAATATTATATGGCTACAAATTCAGGACAGTAGTGGGAAACAGTAAAATATTCAAGGATCAGTGTTTTTTGTTTATTTGTCTTTAAAATGAGGTACTACTAAGAACACAATGTGTATGTTATAGGGCACTATCATGTGCACAGTCCATGGGGACCCACAGTTCTGGGGTTTGCACTGTGAACAGCCTGTTAACTGACTTGGCCAGCATCACAGAGATGGTGGATCAAGCTAAAAAAATACGGAGAAACAAATATTTGGCAGCCACGTCTTTCAGTTCTGCTCTCCTGGTGGCCCTTCAAAGCTATTCAATAGCCAGTAAATATTCAGGAGCCATACCCTTCTTGGAGATACAAATTTTCCTACTTTTTAAAAAATTTTGTTAACATTTATTTATTTTTGAGAGACAGAGTGAGACAGAGCAAGAGTAGGGGAGGGGCAGAGAGAGAGAAAGAGAAAGAGAAAGAGAGAGAGAGACAGACAGAATCCAAAGCAGGCTCCAGGCTCTGAGCTGTCAGCACAGAGCCCGACACAGGGCTCGAACTCACAGACCGCGAGATCATGACCTGAGCCGAAGTTGGGCACTTAACTGACTGAGTCACCCAGGCACCCCCAAATTCTCCTATTTCTAGTTTTGGGGCAGCAGTCCTGGCCTCAGGACATTTTTTTGGTAGTGGTGGTGGTGGAGTAACATTAGGGCAATTCAGTCTTATAGTAGAAAATGGCAGGGACTTAACACAGTTGACTTTCAAAATGATGAGTTTTGGCTACTGTGCCTAATTAAGCAGCCAGTAACAGCTGTGGCAAAACTGTGGCAAAGTATGATATCTGTAATCATAGGTGAATGTAAGAAAAATGGTATGATTTTAGTTCAGGTATTTGTTCTTTGGTTTTTGAAATAAAAATTTTTTTCCATGGTAAGAGTAACAAATGTTCAGAATAAAAATAATTAAAGAAGATTTGATTGACAGCCAAAGGACTGAAATGAGTTACAGTCCCCAGTTACTCCTAGTCATCAGTGTCCCTCCCCAGTGACATCTTTACTATCATCCACATTACAGAGGTTTCAAGGGAGTCCTTCTAGAAATTTCTATTCATATCTAAAATATTACAGAAAGTTATGCCTTTAACAATACATATATCTTAACATCTTTCCATAGCAATATGTAGATCTACTGTATTCTTTTTAACAATTATCTGTATTTAGGGGCACCGGGGTGGCTCAGTTGGTTAAGCATCCAACTCTTGGTTTTGGCTCAGGTCATGATCTCTTGTTTCATGAGATCAAGCCCAGTGTTTGGTTCTCTGCGGACAGTGTGGAGCCTGCTTGGAATTCTCTCTCCGCCCCCCTCACTGCTCCTCCCCTGCTTGTGCTCTCTCTCTCTTTCTCTCTCAAAATAAATAAACATGAAAAAAACTATCTTTGGTTATGTGAATATAACATAATTTATTTAATCCCTACTTATGAGCATTTAGAGTATTCCAATTCTTTGCTATTATAAACATTGTTGCAAAAACATCCTTGCTTATCCATCTTTGTGCTTGTGGGAGAATATCCTCTAAGTGAATAAATTCCTAAAAGTGGAATTGCTAGGTAAAAGAATACACATAGTCACTTTGATAGGTATTGCCAAACTATCCCCTAAAAATACTGCACCAGTTTATATCCCCATCAACAGTACAAATATGCCTGCTTCTCAATACTTGCCACCACTGGGTATTATGAAACATTTTCATCTTTAGATACTTAATTCTAATATTCTTATCTCAAAACATTAAATCTTTTTTACTTTCATTGCATACAGATTGGATGATACAGAAAACCAGACGTTTGATAAATAACTCTAGTTCTATTAGAGTGCTGAAAAGCACAGAGTGCTTGGGTTATTATTAATTAATCCTCAAGTTGGCAAAACAAACTGACACTGTGTATTACTTCTCCCTAATAGCCTAATTTGGTCAGAGTACCATCTAGGACACATTACTTTCTCTCCACTGAGCAGAGCTATTCCATGATTACTCTTCTTATTGGCATGAGGAATAACATAGGGACATTTCCCCAAACTAGAACATTTAGATTAAATTTGTTTAAACTGGCCAAAGCAGAACTATTAACTATATACTTTCTTGTTAAATGGAAAAGAAATTGCATTAATAACACAGAAGCAACCGTTTAACTGTTAAAAGGAAAAAAAATAAACCAGTCAGCTTAGAAATTATAGTAGGAAAGATCTACTATTTTAATACTCTGCCTGATTTATTGAGTTTTACTTAAAGAGAGAAATTTTCAATCCTTTTTCCGCCAGGGCATGATAATGGCCATCTGCTTGAAACACCTTGGGGGTAGCAATGAGAATGATAGCGCCTATGGCAGCATTTCACATATCAAGCATCTACTGGGCTTTACCATCCTGTTCTGAGCCTTTCACATTTATTATCTCATTTAATCCTTATAACAGGAAGAAGCAGTTACTCTGACTTTCCTCACTGACAGATGAGGATATCAAGGGTAAGACATTTCCCAAGGTAGCAGTAAGTGCTGGAATGGGATTCCTACCCAGGTCTGCAGACTCCTACTAGCCTCAACATATAGCACCCTCTTCCTATCCCCCTTTGCTCCATCTCAGAAATGCTTACTAAGGTTGACAGGGACATTAGAGCAACAAGCTTGAATGTATTCTCATTTAAAACAAGGGGCAAATTATTTAAAACCATTTGTACTTTGCTGTGGTTGAAAACCATTGTTTTAGCACACTATTTTTAAAATAATTAGTTTTTCACTTTAAATGTAACAGAACCTTATTTCTGAATTTTAAAAATATTGTTCGCATTTGGTTTGTTCCCCTAATCTTTCTACATGTGTCTGCGTACAATTAGTTATGATCATACTGTTTGTACTTAGCATTGTATCAAAAACACTTCCGTGTTATTATGATTCTTCTCAAGTATCAACTTAAATGACTGCATGTTCTATCTAGTAGATGTGTTATAATTTTCTTTACCACTCCTTATGGTTAGGCAGCTGGGATTTCCTCATATTTCACAATTAGAATGAATACATGTCACTGGTGTGGTGGGTAAGAAGCACTGAGTAGAAATGGAATAGACAAACTTACTATGTCAGATAGGGAGATGAATATGCTTATTAGCCTTTGATTAACTGAAAAATCCAATTAACCAGAGGTCTGTATTTTCTTATTTTCTAGATTTTACTGTTAAAAACATTCATATTCATTAACGGGTGGTGCCATGAGCCTACTGACAACATGTAACATGATAAGACTTTTTTTCTTCCACTCTTGGTTATTTATGATAATAATAGCAATAGCCATCTACTAGATGAATTATAAATAAATGTGAAAAATGTAAAATTGTCTTCTTGTTCTCACTAGGCTTCCATATGCCAATTTCTCCCAAAGCCTTTCAAAAATAAAACTCAGAAGTAAAATTTGTCATGTATTTATATTTCCCTTAACGTATGAAGACAGTAGGACTTTCACTACTACCTTTACAAAGAAAAGCCTTCATTTCTAGTAATGAGGCTTATGTAGCCTGACCCTCATACTGGAAACAATTGAAAATAGTGGGTAAAATAGGAAAGATGCTTCAAAGCATCAGGGCTAACAAAAATAGTGACAGATCTATGCTAATGTTTCACATATGCAAATTATTACAACCAACTAGTGGAAAACGATCAGTAAGAAATAAACCTAACTATGCCACTAATGAATAACATGACTACAAGGAGGGGGGTGGAGAAGAAAGGAACCAACCTAAGTAACTGGAAAATAGTATTTTTTTTAAGTTTATTTATTTTGAGAGAGAGAGAGAGAGAGGAAGCACAAGCAGGGGAGGGGCAGGGAGAAAGGGAGACAGAGAATCCCAAGCAGGCTCCACACTATCATTAGCACAGAGCCTGACACAGGACTTGAGCTCACGAATGGTGAGATCATGCCCTGTGCCGAGATCAAGAATCAGAAACAACAAACTGAGCCACCCAGGTGCCCCGGGGAAAACAGTATTTTGACTGTACACTGTAAGGTTTAAGAGAAAAGGCATATACACAGATACTGCACTGTAGTTAATAAATCTGTTTCTTGGGGTGCCAGAGTGGCTCTGTTGGTTTTGCATCTGACTCTTGATTTCAGCTCAGGTCAAGGTCTTATAATTGTGAGATTTAGCCCTACATTGGGCTCTGTTCTGGGCACAGAGCTTGCTTAAGATTCCCTCTCTCCCTCTTTCTTTCTTCCACTTGCTCTTTCTCTCTCAAAAAAATTTTTTGATTCTCACAGAGGTATGGGTCAGTGATTCTGACACTACTGTATGTGTTTAATAGAACTGAACAAATAAGTAAATATATGATGTATAATGAGAACCAGGTTTTTCTTTTGCAGAAAAATAAGGTACAAATAAGGAAAGAAGGATAGAACGAATTCTGTGGTGTTGGACTGGAATCAGAGATATCAGTATGAAGTTACTAATATTTTTTACAAATAGAGTAATAATGATGGATGTCTGTTAATGAAAATCATCATTAGGCAAGCAACATAGTGTTAGTGTGTTTCCCTCATTTCCTAGACCTGTCTTCTGGGAGGGCCCTAGAGTAACAACATCCTAGTGCACACTTACTGTTTAGATCTTCATTTCTGAATGCCAGTCTTTAATAAATGAACCAAAGCCCCTTGGAGAGACGGCTGGCTCCAGGATTGGGGCAGGATAAATACAAGATGAGCCTAGAACATCCTGAGATGCCAGAAATAAAGGAAATGCTCAAAAAATGATGGAGGCATACTGAACAGACTTAGATGTTAAGGAGCTCCCCATGGTGAAGGCTAGGACCATCTGATCAATAAAACAATGACAGTGATGGATTATAACGCATAGAATAAGTGAAATACTCATGAGTTCACACTGATAAAATAAATGAATAGACGGAGGGAAAAGGGCAGCATTCCCTTACAGAAGAATTACAATAAATAAATGTAGAGGAAATGACGACAGAAGATCACCATCAGGAGAACATCACAGTAATGAGCACTGCAGGCAAGAACCAGAGGGTGAACGCTGCAGCTATCAAGTACAATCTGATGAGAAACAGAATATTTGCACAGTCTCCAATCATCTCCCCATAAGATTGATTGATTATGGGTAGTAACCTCACAGTGGGGAAGCCAGGCAGACACCACCTTGAACAAGTGATAAAAGTTAGTATCACCAGTTAAAAAACCCATAAAACCCCATGTGCAGGATACACCGAGAAGGACACAACCACACTTCTGTGCTGTCGCTGGAAGAGTGCACAACCTCAGCTGATCATGACAAAACATCAGACGATGCAAATTGAGGGACTTTTTATAAAATAATTCATCAGTACTCTTCATATGTATCAAGTTCAAGAAAAACAAAGACAGACTGAGGAATTGTCAGAGATTGGAGGAGACTCAACAACAACAGCAACAAAGGAACAAAACACCATGACAACTAAATTTTAAGATGGGAGCCTGAACTGGATCCTGGGCCAGAGAAAGAACATTGGTGGGAAAACTGGTAAAATCCCAGTAGGTACGTAGATTAGTGAACATTATTGTCTCAATGTTAATCTGTACTGTACTAGGTACTGTACTATGGTTACATAAGATGTCGACATTAAGGGAAACTAGATGAAGGGTATATGAGAATTTCTATATTGTTTTTCTAACTTCTCTGTTTGTCTAACATTATTTAAAAAAAAAATGCCAGGTTGGTAGTGCCCCTAGACATGTGGCAAAAGAAGATAAATAATCTCTGGAGGATGGTATCTCCATCCAAAGTTCAAATTATCTCCACAAACAATTTTCTAATAAAAACAATCAGATTATAGTAAAAGAAAAACAAAACAAAACATACCCATGAAAACTAGGACTCATGAGCAAGAATCAGCAAGAACAGCAGAAACAGATTCACAAAGACTTCAGATCCTAGAATTATCAGATACAAATTATAAGGCAACTGTGTTATGTTTAGATACATAAAAGATTAAGAACTAAGATGTCTAGGAATAAAAAAATAATAGTTGAAATTAAAAACCAATGGGTAATATCAAAATTGAAGACTTCTAAGCATTAGAAGACATTATTTAAAAAATAAATCTGTAAGGTCCAGATTGGGAGAAAAGTATTTGCAGCACTTACATCTGACAAAGGACTTCTATCCACAGTATATAAAAACCTCTAACTCAATAATAAAAAGACAATCTAAGTTTTTAAGCAGGCAAAAAATTGAATAGACACGTCACAGAGGAAGACCTATGAATGGCCAATAAACACATGAAAAAGTGCCCAACATCACTGGTCACCAGGGAAATGTAAACTGAAACCACAATGAGACAACTTTACACATTGTTAAGAAGGCTATAATTGAAAAGACTGACAATACAAAATGCCAAAAAAGTGGAACAACTAGAATTCTCGTACACTGTTGGTAGGAGTATAATATGGCAAAACCCACTTTGGAAAAAAAGCCTTGCAATTTCTTATAAATGTCATGAACAGGGTTTAAGAACACACGAGACAAGTGAAGAGCAAATTACTAAATCAGAAGACTAATCTGTACAACTAGTCAGAAGGCATTTATATAGTACACAGACGCAAAGAGATGGAAAATAGAAGAGCTAGGTTAGCATATCCTCCGTAATATAAACTGCAATTCCATAAAGGGTGGAGTGAATGGGAAAGAAGATAATAGCTGATAATCTCCCAACTGATGAATACAATTCAAACCTCAAAAAGCCCAATGAAATGTAAGCAAAATAAAACCTGAGGCATAAGTGGAGTGGTACTGATGTTTGCAAATATTCAAATAAAAGCATTTTGTTTTCCTGGTCTCTCATTTTAGGCTTCAACTAGTTTGAGGTGTATTTTACTAATTATTTTAATCTCTCTCCTGCTAGACCTTGAACGTGTCATTGGCGCTTAACGCATTATTTGGAGAATGAATGGTTTATGTTTTCTTATTAGAAAGTCAGTTCTCCTAGCAAGATATGTTTCATTTTATAACACAGAGCATCCTCTTTAAATTCCACAAAGCATAACTTTACTACCAAGCTAGAGGAAACACAGAAACAAACATCTTAACAATTCCTTCAAGTGAAAAATTTGAATTTTAATAAAATGAAGGTTTATGTTGTTCAAGGCTTTCATTTTATTTTTTTAAATTCTCTTTCTTCTTTAAGTAGGCTCCATGCCCAATGTGGGGCTTGAACTCATGATCCTGAGAATCAAGTCTCATGCTCCATTGACTGAGCCAGCCAGGCACCCCAAAGTTTATTCTCTCTATACCCAACATGGGGCTCAACCCATGACCCCAGGATCAAGAGTCACATGCTCTTCTGACTGAGCCAATCAGGCACCCCCAAGTCTTTCATTTTAATGTTTAATAGGAACCTGTTTTTCTGAACAACATGAAGTTCAATGCCTGTAAAGGCAGACATTTACCCATGTAATACATTTTATGATATTGGGTTCTCATAAGTTTTTGCTGCTACATGTTAATGGCGTGGATATAGACATCTGCTGTACTGCCTCATTAATGAATACTGTCTTCATTCAGATATGTGATGCAGGCAGATGAAACTCACTCCGTACATAAAATTTATATCCAGGCATAGCTTGAAGATATTGTTAAGTTTGATTCGAGACCACCACAATAAAACAGACATCACAATAAAACGAGTAAAATAAATTTTCTGGTTTTCCAGTACACATAAAAGTTGTGTTTACACAAGGGTGCCTCGGTTGGTTAACCGTCCAACTCTTGATTTTGGCTCAGGTCATGATTCCAGGGTTGTGGGAGCAACCCCACGTCAGGCTCTGTGCTGAGTGGAGCATGCTTAAGAATTCTCTCTCTCTGTTTCTCTCTTCCTCCCTCCCTCCCTCTCTCTCTCCCTCTGCCCATCTCTCCAGCTCACCCACTGTCGAAAAAAAAAAAGTTCTGTTTAC
>NW_026059391.1:0-73437 GCF_023721935.1 Panthera uncia
TGTCAAATATAGCTATAAAGTGAATAAAAATAAATAAGTAAAGAATCAATTGGTTTTAGCAACAACAAAGTTATTTCTCACCTTAATGAGAACAATTTTATTCATATTATAGAAAAAGAAGCAGATAATCCTGGGTCAAGGAAAGAGTGGAAAGTAAGGATGTGGAAAGAATATAAATTACACTTTAAAAAAGTATGGGTGTGGTGTGCCTGGGTGGCTCAGTGGGTTAAGCGTCTGCTTGGGTCATGATCTCACAGTTCGTGAGTTTGAGCCCAGTGTCGGGCTCTGTGCTGACAGCTCAGAGCCTGGAGCCTGCTTCAGATTCCGTGTCTCCCTCTCTGCCCCTCCTCTGCTCATGCTCTGTCTCTCTCTCTCTCTCAAAAATAAATAAACATTAAAAATTTTTTAAAAAAATTAAAAAGTATGGCTGTGAAGGAGATTACTATACAGTACCAAAATGTGTGGATGTGTGTCTACATATGTGTGTGTGTGTGCCTGATATTAAAAAAAAAAAAAAAATAGGAGCTTCCTCAGCTATTTGGAATAGCTGAAAGAATGAACCTACGCATAAAAGCATAATTTAAAATATAGAATAAGAAAGAGTAGCTAAACTAGATATTATTTGCCTGAAATGTTGAATACCATTGTTGAAATTAAACTTAGAAAAAGTAATTCTTTTTACAAAATATATAAGGTTGAATTCAGAGTGACAGTTTTTATGCAAAGGGGGGAAAGACCTTCACGTCAGAGTTAATATGTACGAAATACTAGTTGTATCTATCACAGCAGCCCCGAAAAGATGGGAGAGGGTCAGTACATCATTAATTTAGGGAGCCAAGATCAAAATATTTTTTTTAATTTTTTTTTAATCTTACCCATCCACCCACTAGTAATATACTTTATTTGCATATCAAAATTGATCCACGGAAATAGTAAAGATAGTATAATAATTTACATACATTTTAAGATCTCTTTTCCTCACTTTTTTCTACTCATTGTAACTACATGTAATCTTACAACAAAATATGTCTCCTTAAACTCACTTCATTCCTCCTCCTGATAAAACCTCTTCGGCTAAAGTCCCATACAATTTTTCTTACTCTCCTTTAGGCTTATTTATACTGTGGTTTTGCTAACAAAATAGAGCATTCATCAACCTACAACACAGCAGTTTGTTCAAAATAATTCGTTTTTCTTCTTGAATGTAAACAATATGTATATAGAACTTTCAATATGAGGTGAGCAATAAAAGTAACTTGGCAAGCCAGTTATTTCTAAAACTGTAATTGTAAATATAAAAAACAAACTTCCATCAACTATAATTCTTGGAATTTTTTTTTAGTGTTTATTTTTGAGAGAGAGAGAGAGAGAGAGAGAGAGAGAGAGAGAGAGAGAGGCAGAGAGAGGGAGGCACAGAATCCAGAGCAGGCTCCAGGCTCTGAGCTGTCAGTACAGAGCCTGATGTGAGGTTTGAACCCATCAACCATGAGATCATATGACCTGAGCCAAAGTCCAAAGCTTAACCAACTGAGCCACCCATGTGCCCCAATCCTTGGAATTTTTAATTGATTTAATTAGTATGCATACTTGAATACTTGTATCTACTGTCAAGATGTGCTTGATTGTAAGAGGATAAAAACTGCAAACATTTTAACATTGTATCAGTGAACAAAATATTAGAATATGACAAACCAATATATTTATTTCCTACAAAGGAGGAAGTGAAAAAACATCATCTTAAACAAACTTCCCCAACCTACTACGAAATACTAAAATAAATAAAAATAATGGATCCTTTTGGGGCTTGGAATCCTATTTTCAGAAGTAATCTTTTTTGAAAGCAATGGGCATGCTAACACTACCAAAATAGTGCAAGAAGTTAAATTTCTTCTATGTATTTTTTTAACGTTACATAATTTATTTTGTCTCTTCCCATTGTTTCCTTAAAAAATCTTTCATAAAATGTGTCAACCTGTTTTTTAACTAAAGATAAGCCTTGGAACTAGAAAAAAAAAAAAAAAGATCCTTTCGGTGATTCCTTCCTTCTTATAAAATATTCTGTTAGAGGGGTGCCTGGGTGGCTCAGTCGGTTGAGCGTCCGACCTCGGCTCAGGTCACGATCTCACCATGCAGTGAGTTCGAGCCCGGCGTCTGGTTCTGGGCTGATGACTCAGAGCCTGGAGCCTTCTTCCGATTCTGTGTCTCCCTCTCTCTCTGCCCCTCCCCCGTTCATGCTCTGTCTCTCTCTGTCTCAAAAATAAATAAACGTTAAAAAAATTTTTAAAAAATTCTGTTAGAGAGTAAAAAGAAGAGTTATAATTCTATCTTTGAATAGAGCTTATCTTTATTCATCCTAAATAAATTCCTGCTGTGTGTACAATTTTGGCAAAACTACTAGAATCTCAGCTTAATGTCGTCAGGTGTCTTTTGGGTACCCTGTTTTATAAATAAATAAATAAATAGTTAAATAAATAAATAAATAAATAAACATTGTTTAAATCAATGAATGAGTTTCATTCATTAATTAATCCTCATAAAAGTAACCATGGCCTTAGTTTTAATTTTATGAATTAAAAAAAGAAATAAAACGTCAGAGTAAGTAAATGTGAAAAAACTCCAAGTTGCTAAGTGGCTCAGTTGATACTCAAACCCAGGTCCTCTGAAATTAACTTGTGACCTTTGATCTTATAAAATCAGCATTTTAACTATCACATGACATACACTTAACCAACTCTGATAATAACTGTGATTTAACTCTGATAATACTCTGTGAAGTAAATTTTTTAATTGCCATTTTTTAAGATGAGAAAATTAATACCCCAAGATTATACAACTCAGTAAGTGATCGATTTGGGAATCAAACCCAACCACAGAAAACTACAATTTGGGACATAAATAAGTGATTTGGACATTTGGTTTCAAGGTTAAAAAAAATCTTGTCATAGGAGGCGACTATCCTATGTACCATATATTTTGCTATGTTGGTAAATCGTATTTTACTACCTGATCTTTATTTCTAATCTATCAGGTTCAGTTTATGACTGACTTTATTTGGGGGCTAAAGGGTCTTAAATTCTAGCAATGTAACAAAGAGAAATATGTTGATTTTTATAACTTTTAACTCTCTATATTATTTCTCATCTTCTTTTGAACTATGAAAATAGTTTTAAACTAAAGAAACCTTAAAAGAGACATTTTGTTGCACATTGCTGTAAGAATTTTGTGGCTGACTTCACAGCTGCTAGCCCCTGACCTCTTAAATGTTTTTTCAGCTTTATTTTCTTCCAGGAAAAAAAAAATATGAGGCAGGAAAGAGACTTTTAAAAGAAAGCCTATCTTGGAACTTATCGACTGAACAACACCTACATTTGAGCAGAAGTCCAAAAATTAGGTGAATGCCACATTACTCACTGCCTACCCACAAAGGTGAAGCCCTTTACAGCCCAACCCTAGGAGAGTGAGTCGGTGTGGGACGGACCTTAAAAGTGGCTCATTTTCTATTGTCCCTTTCTCCAAAGGAAGGCCCTAGCATGTGGGTATTCCTTTGTCCAACTCAGTCACTGGAATTTGATGAGTGTTGTTGGCACCATATCTTACCACACTGGCTACCCTGACTTCCTCAATGACTATGTTACAATAAGGAGGGAAAAACTTAAAGAAAGAAGGAAGGAAGGAAAGAAGGAAAGAAGGAAAGGAAGGAAAGAAGGAAGGAAGGAAGGAAGGAAGGAAGGAAGGAAGGAAGGAAAGAAGGAAGGAAGGAAGGAAGGAAGGAAGGAAGGAAGGAAGGAAGGAAAGATGGCAAACCTGACTAATCGAGCCCACTGATCTTAATGTTGAACTGTTGAATTTACAGGATTAATGAGGCCATTGAAAGAAGAAAACAACATATTTCAACTTAGGGTGGATAAGGCATAAAGCATTTTTCCTACCCCTGCTAGCATCACTTGCAAATTTGATTGTATTTATGCCTGCAGAGAAGATCCCTAGGCTTTGAGGATAGGGCCAAAAAGAGCTTTGGGACGTTTTGTGCCTCTGAAATGTGCATATTGGGTCTTTGGGTTTTCAGGGAAAGGTGGAATTTTGAGGATGTTTAAGGGTTTTGAGTACTGCTTGCTTTCATTCTTCTTCTGGCTTAAAATTTCCTTCCATCCTTCCTTCCTTCCTTCCTACCTTCCTTCCTTCCTTCCTTCCTTCCTTCCTCCCTCCCTCCCTCTTTTTCTTTCTTTCTTTCTTTCTTTCTTTCTTTCTTTCTTTCTTTCTTTCTCTCTTTCTTTCTTTCTTTCTTTCTCTCACAGAAGTTGCAGTTTCTGTTTAGAAGTTAACTTAATTTTTTCTGCATGCTATCTTAGTAACCTAATACAGGAAGAATTTGGAAAGCTAATACAGGAAGTAAATAAGCCTCAATAATTCTGTTAATTGAATACTCTGAAATTGTTTCTGAGCAACCATAGGAGAAATCATGCAAAAATGTAAGCTTTTAAAAGTCTCCTGATTTAAATATTATTGTTTCAAGACCAAGATGGGAGATTGGGCGTACCTACTTTCCTCTCCCCCCAAAACCCTTTAAAATGATAAAAAATCTATATTGAAATGATCATTATTAGGGGATTGTTCATCTTATTTAATCATTATTTCTCAAAGCATTGTCAGAAGGCTACTTGGGAGCACTTCCCTGATGAAGAGCCAGAGAGGCATTCACACAGAGAGGTGGTATGGAGGAAAGAAAGGAGTGTTGGATTACACAGATAGGATAATTAACTGAAGGACTGCTTATAAAGCAAATGGGACTACCTTTCCCTATTTCATGTGTATCAGCAAGCTAGTTGTAGCATCTGATCCCAACACAGCCTTGAGAATTGGTTTTTGAACAAAGGGAGAGATTGTCCTGACTGGTGGGGGAGGGGTAGATTTAAGGACAATAGGGTTTTGAGATAATTCTGGAATACCACAAAAGGAGCAGAAAAGAAAAAATAGATAGGAAATCTCAAACCATGCCCTCCTTACTTCTACTATAAATGAGAGCCTAAGCCCATCTGTCCTCTCCCCAGTTAAGGTCAGAAAGAAAAGCTTGCCTCTTGACAAGACCCATGCACTTATAGAGCACAGAGTTCAGCTTTGTTATTCAGTATCTTTGTGTCAAAGTGGGGATGGGTGGGGGGAGGGGAGTGAGTGGGGCATTTATTTGTAATTTATTCAATAAATAAAATATTTACTGTCAAGTGTGTTCTACACAGTGGTAATATTGCAGTAAATAATGCAAAGATCCTGCCCTCATGGACCATACATTACATTCTAGTAAGGAAACATGCATTAAACAGATAAACCCAACTTCTATACTCTAATTACATATTGCTAAGTAAGAGAAAGAAAAACAAAGCAGGATAGGGAGTCTATCAATGAAATGGGACTGTGGCGATGGATAGTGTGGTCAGGAAAGACCTGTTGAGGAGGTGATACTAAACAGAAACCTAAAAAAATTAAAGGGAGAGCCATACAGAGGAAGAACATGCTAGTCAAAGGAAAACTGTTGTTTCGAAAGGTCTAGAGCTAGAGTGAAATCAGTGTGTATAAGGATCAACAAGGCCAATGTGTAAGCAGTGAATTGCATACTCCAGAAACTCATGAAAACTTCCTGTGTTCATCCACATCATCCCTTATGTACAAATTTGAATAATCAACCATGGATCAAGAGATCCTTAACAAAACCAAAATTGTGAAATAGAAAGACCAAGATTAAGGAACATCTAAACCCTGGTGAATAGGGGGTTGTATAAGGGGAAATGGATTCTTAAAATTTTTAATTTTAAGTAAAAATGCTAAGATAGCCATAAAATAATAATAGGTAGCTATTAAAAAGAGACCAAGATTGAGATCTTAGAAACGAAACTGATGTGGGGCCGCTAGCAAACAGTCAAGAAAGAATTCTTGAGATATTTTCAGTGCAAAAAGGTGCTTTCATTATAGCATGGGGACAGGACCCGTGGGCAGAAAGAGCTGCACTTTTGCTGTATGAAGCTGGTGGTTATATGCTTAGTATTCAAGGGGGAAGAGATGTGTAGGGAGTATTAGATCATATATGTCTTCTTCAAGTTTCTAGTTGAAAAACTACTTTTGCAAGATTTCTCTGGTGCTTATCATTCAGTTTGATATTAGCTATCAGTGAAATGTACAGGCAGTCATGAGACCCTTTAAGAATGTAGCAACCAGTAAGTATTTGATCAGAACTATGCAGGCTATAGATCATCTTTCTGGGCTAAAGGTGAACATTTTTCTGCTTCTGTCAAAACTATTAGAATACTGCTTTTAACTTTTATACACATAACCCTGTACTTATAGAACTATAAATATTCTTTTTTATGAAGTACAACTGGTAAAATATTCCTATAAGCTAATCAGAGTAGACTGATCTGAGCCCAAAACATAAGGAATGGGTTTCAAAAGAAAAAGGTCAGTGTATTAGGCATTGTTTTTTCTTTCTGTTGTGCTGATATGTTTTCAGGCACACACCAATCACACACTCAATTAGGACCATGATTAGATATTAGCTTTTTATATTTAAAGGCCAAGCCAAGTTCTTAGCTTTATTCCAGTGATTCAAATACTGTATTTGGAAACAAAAACAATAGGGTACAAATGTAAGTATTCAGACTCACTTTGAGCATTTGAGACTTTAACAAAGTTACCAGGAAAAAAAAAGTTCTCCTTTTTCTCTGAAAACTAATGACCATTCTAGTAGAGTAGGGGAGGGTGACACAGGGCAAGCACCTAGGGAAAATACAAAATGTTGCTAAAATTAATATCTCATATTTAAATTATTCTTGAAGACTATCCCCAGATTTGTCTTGAAGACTATCCCCAGATTTGTCATTCATTCTGGGGTGCCTTTGCTTTCCTTCTACTTTTTCATCGATTACCTGTATTTTACCTTACCTTCAAAACCTAGGGCAAATTTTATTTGTATATAGCTATTGCATGAAGATTTATTAGAGCACTTAGATTTTTTTCTTTAATCATGTTAAGGTTTGTGATTAAGGTTATGAATTTGCCCATTTTGTAATACGCCATTAGATTAGCACTTTAGCACAGGTAGGATAGGCAGGATCTACTTTTTGGCCACAAATGACTGGCCACAATGCTGAAATTTTGCCAATAGAAATGTGTTCTATTGGAATAAACATTATTTCCTCCAGTCAGTTCAATTAAAATGCAAATACCACAGATGATATAATATGTTAAATCTTTCACAATGTCTTGCCACTGTCTAGTCAGATGGCTTTCCTCAATAACAGTAAGGGCAATTAAAGGATGCACACACTTTCAAAGTATTTGTTAGCCTGAGAATATTTAGCAATGAACAACAGAAAGGAAAAACTTTGAGGGTGACTGGGTGGCTCAGTTGATTAAGTATCTGACTCTTGATTTCAGCACAGGTCGTAATCTCATGGTTTGTGAGTTTGAGCCCCGTTTGTGAGTTCGAACCCTGCATCAGGCTTTGTGCTGGTAGTGTGGAGCCTGCTTGGGATTGTGTCTTCCTCTCTCTCTGCCCCTCCCCTGCTTGCTCTCTCTCTATCTCTCTCAAAATAAATAAAAATAAACTTAAAAAAATACAAAACTTTGAATTAGTAGATAAAAATCCAAAAAAAAAAAAATTTATGTACACCTGTGGGCGACTACCTACTACAAAATTTTCCAAGTGGTAATTTTAGTTTCTTACACTGGTCTATAATTTTATCTTCTGGATGTTTTTTGTGCCTAACAAAACTGCAACTTTGTTTAAGGGAAATCTACCGTAAGCCAAATATTGTTTCTATGATAGTATTTAGACACATAAGAATTAAGAATAATGCTTGTTATTTTAAAATGTTTTGCTTATTTTTACTTTCCTACAATATGACTAATAAAATAGTGTGAACAATATGGTGTGTAATTACTTATAATCAGTATTGCTATAAATTTTATAATAAACTGTCATTACCATGTGCCTTAGTCCACTCAGGCTGCCATAATAAAATACCAGAGACCGGGTGACTTAACCAACAGAAATTTATTTCTCACAGTTCTGGAGGCTGGAAATTCAAGATCATGGTGCTAACCAATCCATTTCCCAGTGAAAACTCTTCCTAGTTTGCAGACATCTGCCTTCTTATTGCTTCCTTACATGGCATGTGTCTCTCTATCTCTCTCTTTCTCTCTCCCTCTCTCTCTGTGTGTCTGTGTGTGAGAGACAGAGAGAGACACAGACAGAGAGAAAGAGACAGAGAGAGAGAAAACTCCCTCTCTGGTGTCTAGTGTCTTAAAAAAGAAAACAAAACATTAATCCTATTGGATCAGAGCCTCATCCTTATAAGCACTTTTAACCTTAATTACTTCCATTAAGGCCCTATCTCCAAATATTATCACATTGCTGATTAGACTTTCAACATACAAAATTTGGATGGACAAAAACATGCAGTCCATAAGACTATGTAAGTGTTGCACAAGACTCAGGGATATTCTAATGTTCATTGAATAATAAGTATTAAACATTGCATCCTAAGGTCCAATAAGAGATATTACTAAAATTAATATTTCTTATTAAAATTATTAACATTTAACAGATGTTTGATGTCTCTTGGTGTCTCTTGGTGTCTCTTGCAGTTATGGAGAAAAATGAGGAGGAGAATACTTATGGTAACATTCTCATAATTATTATCATTTTAAGTGATATTTTGGAGAATACAATGAGAACTCATAAAGTAATGAATCCCAAAAGGGATTCTACACTAAATGTAGATTCAATAGGATAAGTCTAGTAACTCTTACCTTAATCTATTTGGCTAGATATCCAGTCAATTTTAACTATTTTTTAAAGTTTATTTATTTTGAGACAGATTGAGAGAGAACAAGTGGGGGAGGGGCAGAGAGAGGGGGAGAGAATTGCAAGCAGGCTCTGAGCTGTCAGCACAGACCCTGACACAGGGCTGGATCCCCAGACATGGGGCTGAATCCCACGAACTGTGAGATCATGACCTGGGCTGACATCAACAGTCTGATGCTTAACCGACTGAGCCACCCATGTGCTCAGTTTTAACTATTTTTTAAAGTTGTGTTTCTAATGGAAAATTCGATGGGTGCCTGGGTGGTTCAGTCGGTTAAGCATCCGACTCTTGATCTCAGGGTCATGAGGTCAAGCCCTGCATTGAGCTCCACGCTGGGTGTGAAGCCTACTTAAAAAAAAATGTAAGTAAGTAAATAAATAAATAAGTAAAAGAAAATTATAATTTTTTTGTAGGGGTGAGAAGGGAGACTTTCAAAACCCTAATTCCCCAACAGTTGTGCATGATGTAAGAGCAATCTAGAACTCTCTATAAACCACACTGTGAAACAAGATATCTCAGAGTTGAAAAGAGGTTGGCCCACCATGGAACCTCTATAGTGAGGGCTAAGATGACCTTGTAATAGAAACTGCTGAGTACCGAATTGAGAATGCAGCTGAGTTCAGAGTGTCCCCCAATATAAGGCCTAGTTAACCAGTAAGAGGGAAGGATTGATGGGACACCCATGGTAAGCACACAGACCATAGACTTCACCAACCTCAAATGAGATCAGATAATTAAAGGAGTTTGTCCCATCTCTTTTCCTAGGCAAAAGATGAACTCATTTAATCATCACAAAAACTCCAGGAAGTAATTATAATTATATTTCCCAGATCAAGATGGGGAAATAGAAATTCAGAGAGATTAATTAACATGGCTAAATAATTGCTAAAAGATTCCAGCTTATTCAAAAATAATACCCAATTTTCTTATTTCATTTCCATCTTTGTTCTACCTCCTACATGAGACTGTTACTGTGTATCCCTATTTTATGACATTTTTGGCTTAATTAAATCTGTGAATTTAGACCATGTTTAATTATTCTTGAAGAAGTCAAAAAAGCATTTTCAGAGGCAATATGTTCAAGGTATTTAAGAAATACATAAAAAGGAAAATGTTTTAGGAAGCAGAAAAAAAAATGTGCTATTTAAAGTCCCTCCACTGGACAAGTATGATTTAATTAAAAAAAAACTAATTTAAGGGGTGCCTGGGTGGGTCAGTGGCTTAAGCATCTGACTTTGGCTCAAGTCATGATCTCACAGTTAATGTAATTTTCGAAGTTGTCACTTTTTTGTCCTTTAAAAGGAGGATGCAATTTATTTTTGCAGTAAATAATTTATTTAATATTACTCACATTCTAACTTTTACTTTTCAACTAATGTTATCCATTAGTGATGTTGTCAACATATTTTGATAAAATTGTTTTGAATGAATTCCTGCTACACGAAGGGTAATACATAGTCACTAGTTTCATAGACACCCTGCTGAAATCTCCATGGGATTTTCAAATTTGAAAAAACTATCCTGTTTTCTTGCCAAAAATATATATATAATTAAGCTGTTTTTTATGAATTTTGTTCAGTGCCTATTGAGTTAGTTTCCTCAAATGATATATAAATCTAAATGCTTCCATTTACTATTAATGCTTTAATTAAGCATTGCCAACTGCTGTGGCATTTTACACATGCCCCAATAGGTTAGTAACTTAAATAGCTCAATGTTCTTGTGCAAATACAGTTGCTTTTTGCTGCATTTGCTTTCTTTACACTTCACTTGCAGAACTTAAGGTGAAATCAGGAAGATGAGTCTTCAGAAATATTTAGAGTAAATAATTAGGCCAAACAAAAACCCAAAGATAAGCGTTTATAGCTACACAAGTGTTTGAGAAATTGGAAAAGATTTGTTTGGAACCAAGGAAAGAAAGTAGAACTCTGAGAACAATAACCACATTCACATTTTCTAAGTATTAAACAATGTAATTAAATATCTATTCAAAGAAGAGTAGAGAATGTGAGCTAATTAATGATGGTAAATGGAAATATCTGATCGTATTTGGAAACAAATTAAGAAATTTGAGTAGAAAGATAACAAAATCGAAAAGTAAAGCTTAAGTAGTATAAAATAAAAAGCAATCCTTTACTAATACAATCAACTTCAAAGAAAAGAAAAATAATTTCCTATTTCAAATATAATGTAAATTAAAAGTTTAGCAGAGATTAACTAGCAGCACTACTTCTGCTATTTCAGATTAGTAGTTGACTTGCAGTGACCAGTGCTCCATCATATATACATGATATTCAAGTTGAAATGTACTTTTTTTAATACATGAGCAAATTGAAGTCTAGACTGGTTAATATACAAACACATATTCAAAACATCAGAGTTTAGACTTTTCTACTGAATGTTTTCATTCAATGACCTTCTTTTTAAATTCATTCTTGCGAAATCTATGTTCTAACTTAGGCACTAAATAATTATGACAAAATGACATAAATGTTTTGATAGAGGTGACTTTTGGCACAAGGATTTTCATTTAGCTGTTTTAAAAGATAAAAAGGTAAGGGAAACAAAAATAATATAAAAACAGGGAGGGGGGACAAAACAGAAGAGACTCAAATATGGAGAACAAACTGAGGGTTACAGGAGGGGTTGTGGGAGGGGGAATAGGCTAAATGGGAAAGGGGACTAAGGAATCTACTCCTGAAATCATTGTTGCACTATATGCTAATTTGGATGTAAATTTAAAAAAAATACAAAATAAAACAAGTGAAAATAAAGAAAATTAATTAACTAATTAAAAATTTTAGAAAAAGATAAAAAGGTATTTATTAGCTTTGAAAAGATGGGGGAGGGTATAGCATTAATAAAAATATAGAAGTGTGAAAATGTCACCTCTTTAGAGAGTCACTGGAGTATAATGTGCATTGGAGAAATCATTTTCTTCTTTATATCTTTGTTATATCACTGCACAACAAAAATGGAGTTTTTGATATCGTAAAGCTCATAGGACATTACAGCATGTTTTTTCATAGCACCAATGAGACATGTTTACTAAATAAATTAACATTTTCAGTTTGACCCATGTGACAAGCATATTTACATCCCCACACATGGACCAAATAACTAATAACATATACAATGTGCCCTTGCTTATACAAGTGTCTATTTCAATACTCAAAGGTAAATCAACCCTAAGTCAAGCAACTAGAACCAAAAACTTCATGTCTTTAGTAAATCTAGACCCTAGCTATACTCCTTAGTTGCATAACAGAATTCTAGTGGTGACCCTCAGTCTTCTCTTTCAGGTAAATGTTCGACTGACCTGTCATCACTTTTTTTTTTTATTTTTTTTTAACGTTTACTTATTTTTGAGACAGAGAGAGACAGAGCATGAATGGGGGAGGGTCAGAGAGAGGAAGACACAGAACCTGAAACAGGCTCCAGGCTCTGAGCTGTCAGCACAGAGCCCGACGTGGGGCTCAAACTCACGGACCATGAGATCATGACCTGAGCCGAAGTCGGATGCTTAACTGACTGAGCCACCCAGGCGCCCCTGACCTGTCATCACTTTTAACTAATAATCTACTCTTTATCATCCTATGTCCTTATCAGGTTTTGTAGCTCTTTTAACAGAAGCATGAAAGTCAGGAAAGGAAGAGAGCCTATGTGCAAAGGTATAGCCTTCTGGATGAATGGGCAGAACACCTGGGATCATTATTCATTTGAATGTCCTGCTATTCTAGGGAATTTTGAAAAGACTCATGAACAGAATCCCACATAACTTATCAAGTTTGGGGTGATAGGGGAAGAGAATAGTCTATTTAAATGACACTTTTTTTTTTAAGTATGAGTATTTTTATTTATGTGTGTGAGAGAGAGAGAGAGAGAGAGAGAGAGAGAGAGCGCGTGTGAGCTGGGGGGGGGGGGCGAGGGGGGGGGGGGGGGGGAGAGAGAGAATCTCAAACAGGTTCCATGCCTAGCATGGAGCCCAATGCAGGGCTTCTTCTCCACTGTTATACTCTTCTTAAGGTAGGGATTGTGTCTTAACATCTCTGAACTTAGCACAAAATAGCCATACAATAAGTATTTTTTTAACTAATTTGAGGGAACTATTATAAATAATATACCTGTATTATAAAACATCATCAATAATACTGAATGCAGGGAAATATTATAATTAATCTAAATGTTCACTAAACAGGTTATCACACAACCATTAAAAAGATATATATTTTCATGTAATTTTTACTGAAATACCATGATACGAATTACATACAAAGTATTATACCAAGCACTTCAATTTTTTAAAGCCTAGTGACAAAATTAAAGGTTAGAAAAAGTTATACTATTACTGGTAATGTTTGGGTAGTGAGATGATAGAAGATACTGTTTTAGTTTTTCATTACCTTACTCTGCATTTAGCAGAGTTTAATATCTATAACTTTTATAAAGTGAGAACATAAAAAGATAAATTAAAAGAAGTTGCTTTTTTTAATTCCAACATCTATCAAACAAGTGTTCATTTATTTATTTTTCAGCCTGGCATCACTAACTTATTAATGACAATTTATTTAACATTCTAGTGACGTAGGTTAAAAAAAATAGAAATACAGGGGGAAGGAAAGAAAGATGGAAGTAGTAGGAAAGGCATTTACAATGTGTAAATATTAGTGTCTCACTTATAACAAAATCAAATACTTTTCAAATATTCAGCTATTTGGCAAATTTGAATGGTGTTCTCAGAAACATAAAAATACAGAAAAGAAATACTTAATTCTTTGTAAAATATACTCTGTATTACATTTCATGATATTACTTCCTTATACTCAAAATGTTCAAAATTTTTTCACTTTCTCTCTTTGCTTTTGTAAATTTGATATTGTGCCAAGAGGAACATCTTCCAGCTGAACAAATACATTTCTTCTTAGTTCAATGGAGCATTGAAATGTACACTGCAAATAATTTGAAAATAATTTACAGTTTTGGCCCAAACACTAAGTAAATTTTTTTTGAAGACTTGCCAGTTCCCCTCTACCTGGTTAATCAATTTTTGAAAGATGTACAGCTTCATTAATGGTTTCCCATTGCTTTCAGTACACATAAATCAAGGAAAGATTAATTTGATTTTTGATTTTTTTTGGCTTGTATGTAAAGTAATTAAGCTATGGGTGGGGTCATTATTATTCTTGCACTTGATATCACTCCAGAATGGCAAATCACTTAAATATGTAATCACTAGTATCTCCTATTTCAACCTTAAGCCTCAAAAATGGTTCTATTCGGTAATATATAATCTTTCACATGGCTTAAGAAACAGGTCTAACTAAACAACAAAAAAAAAAGTTTGCCAAAAGTACATCTGGAAACAATGTTAAAGGCATGGATTTGTATGTACAGAATCTTGTAGGAGGGGTATATTTCTACATAAAAAGCATACCTTCATTCTATTGTTTCACTTAAGAATCAATTCTAACTTTTCAATGTTCAGTAACAGTTTAATATCAGTTGTCACTTTAGGGGAAGCAAATACTGTCATTGTATACTCAAGTTAATTACAGTGACGGATGTTGGGTTTCATTTCTTGGTATCATCTAGTTAAGAAAGAGCAAATGCAGAATGTCAGTTTATGGAAATTGTGTACGTAACAGACTGAGGTTTCTCGGTATGTTCCTACTGCAGCCAGTTGAAATGCTTCCATTCCTCCCCTTGAGTGTAATAAGAGAACGCTTTTCAGGCTTTGAGGCTGCAAATGCAAACCTCTTCAGTTGTATCTTTAAAAACAACTATCAAATAACTCTCTGGTATGCTCCATTTTTCTCTTCTACTCAGAATTTGTCCTTTTCTTATATCTTTTTATTTAGTTTGGCCTTCATCCCAATATCTGTCTCCTCAGCTGGTACCAATTTGACTCCTAGGTTCTCCAGAACAATATGTGCTTCGATAAGCCAGCTGGCCACAGAAATCTGATTTTGACAATTACTGACACAATCAGTTGCTGCCTGTCTCATTCCAAATGTGCAGGCACTCCCACACCTGGAAATATACATATTAATGATACCTTATTTTTTTCTGGAGGGCATTCTCTGATGATGGAAAAGAGAAATCCTTGAAAATCTCAATCAGTGATGATCCAAAATAGAAAATTCTGTTTTGGTTACTGAACAAAATAAAAACAATAAGTAAAACTGAATAAAAGTAATGAAATTCATGTACCAGTCAGCCGTATGTTCATCTACCTATGCCATCTTGCTATCAGACAGAATGAGGATTCCTTCCCCCAAAGGCTTCTCCTATTCAATCAACTCCATACATTATACTCTCTAGCCTTAAATTTCTCTTTCAATTGTAATTTTCCCTGTAATGTCAGTAGTTAGATATTCTTAAGTCTTGCCTATTAAATAAGAAAAAAGATAACTTTTACTTAATGCCATATCTCCATCTAAATAATAGCATCTCTCCCTTCTTTTTCTTTTTATTTTTTTTTTCAACTTTTTTTTTTTTATTTATTTTTGGGACAGAGAGAGACAGAGCATGAACGGGGGAGGGGCAGAGAGAGAGGGAGACACAGAATCTGAAGCAGGCTCCAGGCTCTGAGCCATCAGCCCAGAGCCCGACGCGGGGCTCGAACTCATGGACCGCGAGATCCTGACCTGGCTGAAGTCGGACGCTCACCCGACTGCGCCACCCAGGCGCCCCACATCTCTCCCTTCTTAATCACAATTCAGCTTTTTAAAAAGTTCCCTATACTCATTCCACTGAATTATCTTCAAATCACCTCTCAATCATCAGGTTGTAATGCCTTCAGTTGCAAATAACAAAAAAGAAAAGTTGCTCAAACAACAAGTGTTTTTATTATCTCATCTAAAATAGTCCATAGTTGAATGGCAAATCCAGTAGCTTCATAATATCAGGGCTTTGTTTCCAGTTCTTCGTGATTCTCCTTGTTTTTCCCTAATGGTTAAAAGAATATTTCTGCAGTTCCAAGCATCAGGTCCCTATAAATCAATGTTGGAACAGGAAAGAAGGGTTGGAATTCCTTTTTTTTTTTTTTTAAATCAAGGAAGAGAATCCTTCCCAGAAGGCCCCAGGACATTTACCGTTACATTTAATGATAAAAACTTGGTTACATATTTTTCAGAAAAATTAATTGCCTGATATTTTCACTTAAATGTCCCAAAAGAGCTTCAAATTTAACATATACAAATATCAAACTCATCTTACAATCATCTTAATGAGTGAAACCTGCATATATTAATTTTCTGAGATAAAAAATTTGCACCTCACCACCAACATTCAATTAGACAGAAAATTATAGATTGTGTTTATTAATACTTCTTCAGTTCATCTCCTTTCCATCCTAACACCATTAATTTGGTTTAGGCAAGCATAATATCTTGGTTGAATTAGTACTGCTTGCTAAACTGATCTCCTGCTTATCATTTTGCCCCTTCTTATACATTCTCGTCATCCCTTCAGGAATTCTTTAAAAAAACCAAGTGGATCATGTCATATCCACCTATTTAAGCCATTCAATACATACTGGCAGCCTTGAAATTAAGTTCAAACCTTAGCAGGTATCTGAGGCTGTCTGTAATTTAGTCATTACCAGTGTTTCTACCTTCATTTATCTAATGTGGCCCCCAATTACACTAAATTATCTGCAGTTCTTAAATCCCCCATACTCTCTCTCTACTATGGTCACAAATTGTAGCTTCTTAGAAAGAATGATTTCCCAGATCCCAACCCCAATCGCATTTGACCTGGCTAACTCTTCCTTCAAGACTCAGCTCAGAAGACTTTCTAAGGTCTCCCAACTTTTTCCCAGTCTAGTTCAGGTACACATTCTCTGTGCCTTCACTATCATAACACTTCACTTTTTGCATTGTCATTATCTACTTTCTTATCATTTTTGTTTATTGCTTCTTAAGGCAAGGGTTGTGGTATCCTCTGAACCAAGATACTACCTAAAGCATAAAGAGTACACAGTGAAAGTTTTTGAATATGTTGTATGTAAATGCCAAGTTTTTAATGCAAAATTAAAATATATAGTCCAATAAAGATAATTTTTCTATGCGTAGGACATCTTACAAAAACAGAAAAATTAAATTTCATTTCATTATACACTATATTGAAAACAATAAAATGGTTACTTTCAGGAAAGTCTAGAATAAGAAACATAGCTATACTACAATAAATTATACTGGGATTACTTCTACCATATTCCTAACTTTTCCATTCTGAAAATAAATTCAATTCACTAAATTTAATTAATTTTTTTAGCTTTATTTCACTTTAATTTTTTATTCCTTGTTAGTTACTTCTACTTTTGCTCCTATGGTTCACCCCACTCTTATTTGTCAAGTACCTTCACCAAAAATTTGTAATTCTTCTTAGTATAGTTAGTTAGGCCTGGCCCAAGGCTGGGGATCATGATAAATAATTCAACAGACTGAAAAAGTAGTACAAGAAGACTCAGTATAAAAGACCCTTAGAAAGAAAAACAGATAACACTCAGTATCATGGTAAAACTCCACCAGCATAAATAAGGGATTAAGGGTATCTTTTATGCACAAATTTATTGAGGATTTTAAGTAAGCATTTACATTGAAAAAAATTACTTTGATTAGATTTATGCTGAAAATACGCTCTAAATATGGTTCTGTTTTGATGCTTACAAGAGAAAAGAATTTTCATTAGTTAATTAACTCATATATGGATACAATCAACAAACATAAATTAGTTGCCTACTATGATCAAGCAGTATATTAATATTGATGGTGCAAAGATAACCTAGCTGGGGAAAAAAACATAAATATAAACATTAAAGATAAACAAAAAAATATTTACAATGTAAAATAATAGTGGTATCAGCACTGGAATCACATGTTGCTACTAATGTATGTATAGAAAATCTTAGCTTTACTAATAATCCATTGTGGGTCTGTTATTTTTAAAAATGTATTTACCATGAGTACTAGTTCTTGAAGTAATGAATTCCACAGGTTTACTATTCGCTATATAAATTATTACAGTTTAAATTATCCTAAACCTTCTTTTCTGGAACTTTGAACTACCTACACCAATAATATTTGTTGCGATATCAAGTCTCAACTATGGACCAGACAAGGTGCTTAATCCTCCAACTTATATGGTCTAATTTAATCCTTAAATTTATCTTGGAAGAAAGTTATTGTCATTCCTATATTATCTATAAGAAACCAAAGCTCTCTGAGACTCAATTTAACAGTGAAGGACACTTCAAATTGCAAGTATCAGAAGTCCCAAATGAAAATTAATAAAACTAAAAGCCTTCCCAGTGCATCTTCAGTCTCTGACTTTATTGAGCAGCAGTATGCTGTGTTAGCTCTGGAATTTACATCTTCTCTTTTCAACTCAATGGGTAGTTTGAAAGCCTGGGTAGACAAAACTCTATACAATCTTCTCTTTTCGGCCACAACTCTACAGAAGCAATTGTCCCCTTGTGATGCAGGAGTATAGAACATGATGATCTTGATATTACCTGCCACCTTGCCTCTGATTGTTAGTTTGGGTAGCATTTCCATCACACAAAGACTAAGATTTCTGGTACTTCAAACATCGTAAATAGCAAGCCCTAGGCAAAATTGGTTTTTGTAGAACAAGTATATTTCCTTTTTTCCCTGCTTCCAGATAGACGAGTTTTAACTAAGCCTTTTTGATTTCTGAGTGTCTTTTACTAAGTTCAAAATGTAACTAACATACTCCAGCATGCTAAATTTTTTCTACCAAAAACAAAACAAAGCAACCATATTCTGCAGCCGTAATAGACTCATTGTTTAAATTCCATGATCTAATATGCTACTGCATATTCTAGTTAGCTATTTTACTGTAAAGAAAAAAAATTACCAATCTCCCAGCCTAGGATACAAAGTACCTCACCACTGTATATATTTTTTCTACTCAACAAGTTTTAAAATTTTAGAAAATATTACTTCTAACTTTCCTACATTCTGATATCAAAATCTGAGTGAGCATTGTTTATTACAAACACTGAAGTATAAGTACATAAATCAAAACCATCTCCAAATGACTTAGGCAAAAAAGGAATTTATTGGTTCTGAGAATTCTCGAAATAGGGCCTATCTTTGGCACAAGGGAACACAGGGCACAAATAATGTCATCAGGACTCACTTTTACACCTCCTGTCAGCAACACCTTCCCTAATGGACTTCAATTTCAGGCTACAGGTGGCAAAGAGGCAGCTGCTACAGCACCTAGCCTGGACGTCTCTCAAGTAACGCACGGTGATAGAGCACCACTTCTGCGCTAGCAGTTCCAAGAGAAGCCTCACTGCCTCTTACTTGCCCTGATCATGTCTCATGCCCACGCCTAAGCATTGTGATCTGAAGCAATACGATCCACCAGTTAACTCTGTGTAAATTCTCTTACTCCGACTCTTGAGTCAAGGATGAGAACCAATCTAAATATACAGAAAGAGAATGTAGAAGAGATAAAAGACCAAAGTAAAGTTGGGGACTTTGACTGGAAAAGGTAGAAAGTGAGGTAGAACTCCAATTAACAGAGGGCCACTACAGTAAGACTGGATAGCTAGCATGTGATTAGAATAGAACTTGAGCCTGCCTAAGTTTCTAAGAATGAACCATTCTGTAACCCTAAATCCAATAGTAAGGGCTTCTATAACTAAATCAATGATCTAATTCCTTATACCATTAATATTTTCTGGACCTTCTCTTTTCCAGAAAAATATCATAAAACCTGTTTTAAATGCATTATATTACTTTGCCTGTAATTTTTTTTTAAATGTTTATTTATTTTTGACGGAGAGAGAGAGAGCATGAGCGGGGGAGGTGCAGAGAGAGAGGGAGACACAGAATCGGAAGCAGGCTCCAGGCTCCAAGCTGTCAGCACAAAGCCCCCCGTGGGGCTCAAACTCACAGACCGGGATATCATGACCTGAGCCGAAGTCGGACGCTCAACCAACTGAGCCACCCAAGCAGCCCTGCCTGTAATTTTTTTTTTAATTTATTTATTTATTTTGAGAGAGAAAGCATGAGCAGGGGAGAGGGGAAGAGGGAGAGAGGGAGAGGAGAAGAGAGAGAGAGAGAGAGAGAGAGAGAGAGAGAGAGAGAGAGAGAGAGTCCCAAGCAGGCTCCATGCTCAGCATGGAGCCCAATGCAAGGCTCAATCCCTAGACTGCAAGATCACCACCTGTGTCGATTATCAAGAGTCATACGCTTAACCGATTGAGTCACCCAGGTGCCCCTCTTTGCATGTAATTTTTATCATTGCTACTTTTGTGTGGTGATTAACAGCAAACAAACAGTGTGTTTTCAGTTCATCTTTGGGCTTGTCAACTTCAAGAAATAGGCCCTTCTTATCTGTTACCATCCCTTAATCTAAAAGGGACAATCAAAAGAGAGTGCAAGTGAATGTCATGCTTACACAATTCCAAAGAAATAAAATTTATCAAAGTAGAAACATATTTTGATATTGGCATAAGGTTCCCCTCATTTGACCAAAGAAGTGGTAATAAAAAAGAAGCAGTGAACTAATGGTAATAGTCTGAAAAGAGAGTGGAAGAGTCGTATACTCTTGCATCAGACAATGAGAACAGGCATGAAAAATGCCCAGATGTGCACTGGTATATGTTCTGGACAACTCAGGCCTAAGGCCTACACTGAAATATAGTGGAGCAGCAGTAATGAGAATTTTTTTCAAAGTACAAATGGAAATGAGGAAGTACAAAGTAAAAATTTTATGAGTTCTCAAATTCAAATGTTGCAGTGATTTGCAAAAGCAGGGCTGGTGGCATATAAGAAGCTTGGGGATGGTGGTGCACCTGGGCCCTCAGTCGGTTAAGCATCCGACTTTGGCTTAGGTCATGATCTCACAGTTGGTGGGTTTGAGCCCTGCGTCAGGCTCTGTGCAGATAGCTTGGAGCTTGGAGCCTGGAGTCTGCTTCAGATTCTGTCTCCCTCTCCTGCTGCCCCTTCCCCATTCACACTCTGTCTCTCTTTCTCTCTCAAAAATTAACATTAAAAAAAATTTTTTAAGAAGCTTGGGGCTGGGGTGCTGGGAATTGTAATTTGAAAAGTGTATGCACTATATAATTACTTTAATCGACACACCTCACAGTTCCTTTTGGGAAAAGAAAAAGCCTTGGCATCATTTTTCTACTACGATGAGAAAATATCTTGAAATTAAATTAAATCTGAAATAATGGGTATTGAGGAGGGCACCTTTTGGGATGAGCACTGGGTGTTGTATGGAAACCAATTTGACAATAAATTTCATATTAAAAAAATAACAACAACAAAAAAAATTAAACCTGAAATAGTTTTGGACACACTCCTAATATGGAAGGTTTTCAAAAGGTTTGAAGCTCTAAAAATTGGTAAAGTGTTCTGAAATCTATTTAAGGACTATCAAAATTTCCGTGATTCATGGGGCTCACAAATTAACTAAATAAGCTACACTCCCACCCAGAGGGACATTCTCTAAATCCCTAAGCAGAAGAAAAAACTAATATTTATATAAGCGTGTGCAGTTTTCAGGGCATCTTTAAGATCCTCCAAGTGGCAAATAATATGTTTTATTGTGTTGAAATTTTCCAGTTTATGATATTGTTTCTCCTTTAATCAGAGCATTTTGTATTTATATTCTAAATATATTAGCTTTGTATGAGAGAAACGACATTTTCTAAGATTTATTTCAAGATTGGCTTCATCATTTGCCCCAGCATCTGAGAAACTTCACGTATTTCTTTAAATAAGTTAAAATTATCTTTAGTAAGCACCATTTTAATAATAAGCAACATTTTATAAAGACAATGATAAATTACTTTAAGGCAGGTTGGATAGTTCTCTAGCTTTATATCCTTCACTGGATGGCCCTCCCAACACCTAACAGAGGGCTGTACACAGTGTGAGTGCTAAGTTAATTTTTATGAGATATGATTCAGTGATTGAACACATGTGGAAAAACAATATATTACATGCCTCCAGATTTTGCCTTTGTTATCTGAAATCATAAGGTAGGCCACAGAGTTTAGTACAGATAATACGGGTACATTGTACGGTGACATATACTGCAGTAATAAGTATAACAAAATGATATATTAAGTGTAGTTAATTCAATAAATACCCACTGAACTTCTGTCATGTGTCAGGCAATATGTTAAGAACTAGGAATATATTAGTAAACAAATAAAAAACTGTGCATTCAGGATGTGATGGGCTAAGAGATGAGCAATATCTCTCCTTATTTAAAATTTTATTTTATAGAGAGAAAGAGTGCAAACAGGGGAGAGGTGTGGAGGGAGAGAGAAAGAGAGAATCCTAAGCAGGCTCCACACCCAGCCCAGAGCACAATGTCGGGCTCGATCCCACAAGGGATCCCTGGGATCCCACATGATCCCTGGGATCATGACCTGAATGGAGATCAAGAGTGGGACACTCAACTAACTGAGCCACCCAGGCACCTTGAGCAATCTCTTAATACAATGTGTTAGATGTTAGACTTTGAAAAAATATTTGTCTAATTTCTTATTAAATTTGGGTATTTTAATAAGAACAGAAATCCAGTATAGATTTCTATTGTTTTTCTCAATGGCTCAATTTAGAACAGATTTCCATTTGTTTGAAGTAGTAATTTTGAGGTTAGAATGTTTCCCTTAACCTGAAAGAAGTTCTCATATATTTATTATATAATATTACCTGTGACAACTGTTTCACAAAAAAATAGGTTGCAAAATCATAATAATTGCTCCTGCATAGAACTAATAACAGGCATTAATATTGTTTTATGCCTTAAAGCTACTTTTCCACTTTTCATACTGCTGTTGTGACTTTAGGAAACCCACATGACTTTTGGGAACCTGGGTAAATTTGACTTATATATTATAAATTCTTGCACATTGAATTGGGAAATTGGCATAGAGCAGAATATTGTCTTATCTTTTGCTACAGCTGATCCAGGAAATGTGAAATGAATAGGATTGTAGTTTACTGAAAAGACCCTTGGATTGGAAGTCAGAAATTCTGTGTTTCAGATATACCAGACGGCTTTCTTCAACCTTGCATACTCACTCTATTGCAATTGTACACTGACTTTTATTATGTTTAGTTGCTTATTACATTTATACACTATCTTTCTATCAAAGTAAACTAATCTTTTACAACATGAAATATAAATAACAGCGATGTTTTTTATTTTTTTATTTTTTTTAACATTTATTTATTTTTGAGACAGAGAGAGACAGAGTATGAATGGGGGAGGGTCAGAGAGAGAGGGAGACACAGAATCTGAAACAGGCTCCAGGCTCTGAGCTGTCAGCACAGAGCGTGATGCGGGGCTTGAACTCACAGACTGCAAGATCATGACCTGAGCCGAAGTCAGACACTTAACCGACTGAGCCACCCAGGTGCCCCATCAGCGATGCTTTTTAAATTACTGGTGAGATTATGAAAAGGAATAAAAATGGAGTAGGTCACATCTTGAAAGTTATTGTGCCACATTTTTTACTGGGCACAGTCTGCTCCAGGGACAGAAAAGGCGGGGGGGAGCCACACTTTTGTCTGAATGCTTCCTTCTAAGATATATTACTAATATTCTCAAGGAGGAGACAAGTCCAACATTGAGAAGTCGATGTCTTAGAACCCACTGTTCTAACCCAACTTTATTTTCTCCAGGGAGTGTAATGGGTTGTGGGGGGAAAGACTAACCATTTGGAACTTTCTACACATAATCTGTTTATTCATTCATTCTGCAAATATTTGTTGAGCATCTTCTATACACTCACATACAAAGATGAATAAGTCATGGTTCCTGCCATCAAGTATCTCAAAGTCTAACAACAACAAAAAAGTTTATGAAACTATTATTTTTGAAGTTTTTCTTTTGATTATTGCCTAGAATACTAGAATGGCCCTGCTCTAGAGACTATCAAGACAGAAAGGTTAATCTGTTAGTACTAGACGCATGGAAATTCTATGAAGAGAACAGCAAGAAGTAGTAACACACAGAGACAGGCAGAACAGACAGAACAGGCAGACAGACAGACAGACAGACACACACACAAACACACACACACACACACACACACACACACACACACACACACACACCCCACAACAAGCCTAAGCCTACACTGAGTATGAATGTAAATTCAGGAAACAGGAAACAGGAAACACACTGAGAAGCAGAAGCTCACGTTCACGAAACTTTTTATTTAAGGCATCTGAAATGCTTGGAACTGTTCTATGAAATATGTGGCTTATGAAAAATAAAATAAAATATACAAATATAATTAAAGAGTGATGAACAAGTATTTCTCTAATAAGTTTTGAAAGTGTATTAGAAAAATTTTGAATATGTATTAGAAATATTTAAATGAATATTTAAATGATCACTGACATCAGTGAATTATCCATATTTTTACTCTGTTCCCTCGAATAAGGCTCCAATAGACAGGTAGGTGTTGGCTGGTGAATGCAGAAAATATTTTTGTCTGTGTATTTGTTTTGGGGAGAAGAGGATGAACACTTCTTAGAGAATCAACAAATCAGCTGCTTAGTAATTCTACTCCTGAACTTTTGGAAAGAATCATAACTTTCTTACAACGGTTTCAGTAAAGATTTCTTCCTAAGATTCCAGCCAACAATACTCCTCAGTCAGGTATGCTAGACATTGCTGTGAATACTGGGAAATAAACCAAGAAGAATAAATTATAACCTTAAATTGTAAGCCAAGATACACACCACTGTAAAATACTGCTCTGTAATGTTTGGCTCATGTAAAGAAGGTGTACCCTTTCAATTCACTGGAAATATAGCTGAACCACATTTTTAGGTCATTTTCTGATTAATTCCCATTTCCAGGTGAGGAATAACACAATTATAGTGGTTATCTTAGTACCTGCTTTTTCATGTCCCTCTCCCAAACAGTTCTCTTGCACCTACTTTTGATATCTCACACCTAGGTTCTTAACCTGAGTCCTCTCATTCATAATTCTTGAACTTCTGTGTTGCCTTGTTTAGCTTGGCAAAAAAGGTAGTCCATTATCTTTGATTGGGCTCCCTAGAATTACACCCTGAGAGGATTCCATGTGAGTGTGGGGGGAGGGGACCTGCTAGAGGAATGAAAAGGGAAGGAGGCTGTGTAAAGGTGCAATATTAAGTAAGTTCAGCGGAAGGTACCTTTGACTCAATATTTCAAGGAAACTCTGGAAACAGTATGGATTAATCATACCTCAGAGCTATCCTTAACAGAAGATGGAAAATTAAGACCTACTACTTGCCAGTCCTTTCAAGGGCTGCCCCCAGGGGGCGATAATTCCCAGGCATTTCTGGTTCTCAGGCAGCATAGGCTGAATTGGTTCTAACAACCTGAGGATAGTCCTCCAAAAAAGATAACAATCATGCTGGCTAGTGGGAGATAAGTCCCCTGGGAGCTTGTGCACATGAAAGTAGCAAAGGGATCCAAAGGGGATGTGGGTGGAGTATTGACAGTGTCTGCTTCATGTAAGTAATCACTATCATGTATTTAAAAATATACTTTAGACTATCAGAAAATCAGGATCTATTCCAGCATTTGTCACTAATTAAATATGTGTTTTGGGGTACTGTGTTTATAGTTTCGGTTGTATTAAAACTCTTCTGACTTAAGTCAATGAAACAGAAAGCCATCATAAACCAGATTAGCCAAATAAAGTATAATTTATCAGTTTGTATAGTTAAACCATTCTATTAGCTAGAGTTTTGCCTTATGAATCAGAGGAATTGGATGATATTAATCAGTACTACCTTTCTCTCTCATCTCTACTTTTCTTTGTGTGCCAATTCACCTTCTCCCATATACTGGGAAGCATTGCCTCTGTCAATTCTTGACTTCATTCCTCACGATTTCACCCTCCTATTCTCATGGTTCTATTTTATTTTATTTTATTTTATTTTATTTTATTTTATTTTATTTATTTTACTAATGTTTATTTTTGAGAGAGATAGAGATTGAGAGAGAGAAGAAGAGTGCACACGTGCAAACGGAGAAGGGACATAGAGGGAAAAGAGTCAATCCCATGCAGGCTACTTGCTGTCAGTGCAGGTCTGATGGGAGGCTTGAATCCATGAACTGGGAGATCATGACCTGACCTGAGATCAAGAACTGAACACTTAACCAATTGAGCCACCCAGGTGCCCCTTTCATGGCTCTCATTTAAAATCTAGTTTTAATGTTCACTTATTTTGAGAAGGGGGGGGGTTGGGGAGGGGCAGAAAGAGAATCCCAAGTAGGTGCCATGCTGTCAGAGCAGAGCCTGACTCGAGACTCGAACCCGAATACTGGGTGATCCTGATATGAGCCACTATCAAGAGTCAAGAGTCCTAAGCTTAATCAACTGAGCCACCTGGGGAGCCCCTCATGGTTCTTATTTTAAATTGCAAGAAAGGAAAGACTTTAATTGACCAGGTTCGATGAAAGAATTTGCTGGCTCTAGAATTACTGTGGCCAGAGAATGAATTATTATATTTGTCCAGCATAGGACATGCAACCATCTTAGAAAAATCACTGTGGCCAGAAAGATGAGGTCATATAAGATTACAGCAGCTCTGATTTGGAAAATATGTTAGAGAGGGCAAAGAATAATTCCCTAAAAGAAAATAGGTCCCAGAAAACATAAGATAAGCTGACCAAAGCAAAAATACATTTCAATATCACATGAATTTCAGTTTCCTCATTAATAACATGAAGTTCAAACATTTGTTACAGTTATTTCACAAAATTATTTTAAGTGCTAAATATGATTTATCAGCAGAAGTGCTTTATAAAGTATAGAGTTTTGTTAGTGAGCACTACATGACACTCACACAGAATGTTGAACCTCTTATACCAGTTCATCTAAAATATGTTTTTATATTATTGGTAAGTACAAAAAGATGACCCTAGAGTCTTCCATGGTGGATTTTCTAAGTAAAACCCAGGTTTAATCTCCCTGAAAAACTGAGAAGCATAAATCTTGGTAGCATCCAGACTTCTTTTATTTTTTATTTTTTATTTTTTTTAATTTTTTTTTCAACGTTTTTTATTTATTTTTGGGACAGAGAGAGACAGAGCATGAACGGGGGAGGGGCAGAGAGAGAGGGAGACACAGAATCGGAAACAGGCTCCAGGCTCCGAGCCATCAGCCCAGAGCCTGACGCGGGGCTCGAACTCACGGACCGCGAGATCGTGACCTGGCTGAAGCCGGACGCTTAACCGACTGCGCCACCCAGGCGCCCCCAGACTTCTTTTAAAGACAAGAATAGGGGAACTGTTTACTGAAGGAACAGGAAGGAGCAGCTAGGCTCCTCACCAGTATTTTTATAAAAGGTATTAGGTACATCGTCTTAATAGCAGAAAAATCATCATGATATCACTCAGAAGCTGGCATAGTGCCTTTCTTGAAACAACCATAATAACAACAACCTCCAGGAGTCCAAATAAATAATTTCTTTCTTCTGAAAATAAAAAAAGGAAGGAAGGAAGGAAGGAAGGAAGGAAGGAAGGAAGGAAGGAAAAAAGGAATGAGAGAGGAGAAGGGAGGTAAAGGAAGAGAAGGGGAGGGAAGGGAAGGGAAGGGAAGGGAAGGGAAGGGAAGGGAAGGGAAGGGAAGGGAAGGGAAGGGAAGGGAAGAGGAGGGGAGTGGAGGGGAGGGGAGGGAAGGGAAGGGAAGACAGAAAGGAAGAGAAGAGATGAGGAAAGGGGAGGAGAGGAGAAGAGAGGAGAGAAGAGGAGAGGAGAGAAGAGAAGGAATGTTTTGGGGGCTCAGTTTGTCCGGTTAAGTGTCAGACTTTGGCTCAGGTCATGATCTCACGGTTCGTGGGTTGGAGCCCTGCATCAGGGTCTCTGCTGTCAGTATGGAGCCTGCTTCTGATCTTCTGTCTCCTCTCTGTGCCCTGCTGGTTCTCTCAAAATAGATAAATAAACTTTTTTTTTTTTTAAATAAATGTTTTGTACTCTTTCCTATATTTTTCCTAATTACTCAGACTAAAACTCCCATATACCATCAGTCACAAAATTTTGTTCACATTCGCAGGCTTTACTGAAGATTTGCTCTGACCTGGCTATTGATTGTTATTCAATGCAGACAGAAAGGTGATATAATCCTAACCCTTAAGGTTCTCACAGTTAAACTGGGAGGTAAAATACAAATTTCTCTCTTTCAATCTGTCTTCCTTTTTATTTCTAGGCCCCACTCCGTTTACTCCAGACTTTACCACATCATGCTTATATTACAGCAGTAACCTTGAATGGGTCTTTCTGCCTCCAGTGTTAACTTCAGCTAACACCCAGTCAGACTAATTTTTCTAAAACAATTTTTTTTTAAATTTTTTTTTTAACGTTTGTTTATTTTTGACACACAGAGAGACAGAGCATGAACGGGAGGGGCAGAGAGAGAGGGAGACACAGAATCTGAAGCAGGCTCCAGGCTCTGAGCTGTCAGCACAGAGCCCGACGCGGGGCTCGAACTCACGGACCGCGAGATCATGACCTGAGCCGAAGTCGGACGCCCAACCGACCGAGCCACCCAGGCGCCCCTCTAAAACAATTTCTATACTGTATCATTTTTCTTAAGGAAAAAAAAGACCATGTCTCTAAAATTTCAATAAGATAATGTTCATTTACTGAAATTTTAGATCTGTGGGGAAAGTTAAAGAATTAGCACTGAATTCAACTCAATTTTGGATAACTTTTACAAATAGGAGTAACAATTAATAAGCAGAAAATAATTAAAACATAAAATTCCTGGATCCTAGATAAATATTATAGGAAGTACAGTGGTCTTTATGTTACAGCACTGAGGAATAAAATAAAAATTTTGAGCAATCATAGAAACATAAGTGAGAAAGTGAAATAAAATTTTATTTGTATCTGCAAAATACTGGGAAACTGAAAGCTGAAAGATCAGTTAGGAGGCTAACGCAACTACCTAGATAAGAATTAGTAATAGCCCAAATTTGAAAGGTGGCACTGACAATGGGAAGAAAAGTTCAGATGCAAAAGACATTATGAAAGATAAATTCATAGAACTTGATGACTGAGCCAAGGAAGAGGGATGTGTAAAAACTATTTTGAGGTTTTGGGTCGGGGAGAATACTGATACATACTACAACCAGAATAAGAAAATCAAAAAAGGAGTAAATTTGTTGAAGTTTCTTGAGAAGATACTGTGTGTTCTCTTCTCAACACATTAAATGTTCTTCAACTGGGCATCTATTGTTCTGGCCATTTACCATTCACCATGGTACTTTTAGTAGCATATGTATTTTTCTTTGGCAAACCACTGCTCCTTTCATCCTCAACTGACTCCTCCTCCAGTTACCAAATGGGCCATCAGTCTGGAAGACTGCATTGCATTTCCATAGATCCACTGATTAATTCGGGGGCATATATGACCCAATTGGAGGCAGTTTTACAAAATAGTATTTTGCTGTAACAGTTGGGAGAGAAACAAGTGCTTTTTTCACTCGCTTCTTAGCAGTTAGTATGGTGTGACTGGCGAAAATGAAGGTAAGCCAGCAAAAGGCAGTGATAAAAATGGACCGAGCCCAGTTTCTGATGACTTTGTTAGAACCTTGAATTCAGGTCTCCTGTACTTTCAGTACACGAGAAGACAAATTCCTTTTGGCCTTAAACAAGTTTACTCTGGTCTGACAATTAAAAAGCACAACAATTTCTCTACAAAAGCAATGTGCAGAAATGGAGCTCCTTATCCTACAAACAAATTGAGAAGAGAGGAGGAGGGAGGAAAGAAAATAAGAGCTTCCTGAAAAACTAAATCTTATCTTTCATGGGAAGCAAAAATACATATTTGCCCATTTTTAAAGGTAAATATCTGTTAAATTTTTTTCAATCTTTTCTCATTTCTCTAAGTATATGTCATAGTTCTATGGACATGTGCATTTGCTAAAGTATGTCATTACATTTACTTGATATTGCAATCTCCCTCAAATCCATAAGCAAGTCTTTCTCTGACATGTGTTCTTTCATAAACCCACAAATTGCTACTGGAGGGGTAATAGTATATTCCCTCTTTGGAGTGTTGGTATTTCCAAAGAGGGCCATGTCTTCATTTGTACCCTGCCTTTTCCATTAGAATTCCAGGGAACGAAACCCCAGAATCAAAAGTAGAAAGATGAATGCTTGAGTAACCGGCATCATCAGCACATGTGGTATGCTTCATTTGATACTTTCTTTAAAAAGTAAAACCAAAGTCTACATTTTTTTACTAAAATGACTAGTTCTTGTCTTTCCAGGAGCTGATCTGTTCTTTTATTTTTATAGACTACTGTTATTCTTTCAATAAATTATTTTTTCTTGCTTAAGTAAATAATTTGCTTGCAAAATATATAATAATAATTAAATTAATTTAATATTTAATTGTAATTAAATATTATATTAAATGTATTGTGTATTATATTAAATATTTTAAAGTTAAATATTTTAATTATAAATTGCATAGTTAAATAAATATAATTATATCTATCCTAGAATGAATTAATAAACAAAAATATGTAAAAAAATTTCTGCACATATATGTACTCTGCTAATATATGTTTTATGCAAAAACAGATTTATAGAACTATATCTTGCAAATAAAAGATGACAATGGATACAGTTCAATTACTTTTCAATGAAATGATGTTTTCTTGTCTTTAATGCAAAAGAGAACTTAATATTTGAATTAATCAATCAATCAGGAAAAAGGATTTAATAAGTTTCAGTTTTTCAGCATTACAAGTTATTTAGAATAATTACATCATAAAGCCCCTTTATTACCAAATACACAACCTAGGTAGTGATAGAAAATAAATGGAAGAATTAAGAAGGCAACATTAAGCTGAAGGGAAAACATTGGCAAGTACATAAGCTAAAATAGCCAAAATAAAGATGAACAACTTCTGAACCCTTCCTACTGGCATCCCAGATTCAGCAGGCATTCCAGATTCAGCATGTGCAAAACAGAATTTCTGATCTTTTCTTTAATGCCAATTCCCAACAAAATCTGCTGAAAGCCATCTTTACCATGTTGACTATTCACCCATTCCATTTGTTCAGACTAAAATTTTTTGTGCCATCTTCAAATCTACGCTTTCTCTCGTATCCACAACTACTATGAAAGGAAATCCTATTGGATCCACCTGCAGGCTATCACTTCTTTTTTTTTTTTCCAGATTATCACTTTCTACCACTCTTTTGCTCCCACCATGGTCTGAGCCACCACATCTCTCATATGTGTTGTTGAAGTCACCTTCTAATTGATTGTTTTGCTTCTGCTCTCATTCCCTTATGATCTGTTCTTAATGCAATAGCCAGAGGTATCCCTTTAAAACTCATCAGGTAATTTCACTCCTCTGCACAGTAAAAATAAAAGTCTTCATGAGGGCTTACAACGTTTTACAGGACCTGCTATTGCTGTGACCACACCTGCTATTGCTGTGACCACCTCTTTGCTGTTGCTCAAACATATCAGGTAACAAACCACATAAGGAACTTTGTGCAAAACCTCTCTTCCTGGAAAGTTCCCCATCCCCCTCATTGTCTTCAAGTCTTGTTTCAATTGTAATCCATTTTGTAAGCTATACTCTGATCATCCACTTGGTATTGTATCTCCATGGGGTGCCTGGGTGGCTCAGGAGGCTAAGCATCTGGCTCAGGCCATGATTTCATGGTTCATGGGTTTGGGCACCAGATTAGGCTCTCTGCTGTCAGCACAGAGCCCACTTCAGATATCCTGTCCTCCTCTCTCTCTGCCCCTCCCCTGCATTCTCTCTTTCTTTCTCTCTCAAAAATGAACATTTTCTAAAAATTAAAAAAAAAAACAAATTGCACCTCTAGATATTTTCAATCCACCTTCCCTACATTTTAATTTCCCATAACACTGTCATCTTCTTTAAAAATGTGAAATAATCTACCTCTTTATTTTGTTTATTGACTGTCTTTTCTTGCTCTTACATAAGCTGCACAAGGGCAACAGTCCTTGCCCGTTTTGTTCACTGACTTTACTCCAAGAGCCTAGAACAGATGCTGAATAAATATTTTTTGAATTAATTGAATAGAAGCTGCATCATGCTTGTAGAGGCTAACGCATAGATTTGGAATGAAATTATATTACCTCTCATTTAAATCTGACATTTTTAAACCTTTTATAAAGTCTTAGTCATTACAGCAACAACATATCGTGGATAATGTTATCACCCCACTTACACTTGAAGAAACTAAGGCCTAAGTAACTAAAGAAGATCACATAATTGATAAATGATAAACCCAAAATTTGAACACTTGTTATTTGAGGCAGGAATCAGGCATATTTAACACTCTGTCATCTTACCTTTATTGAATACATTTGGGCAAGTCATTTACAGGCCATGAGCTTCTTTTCTCTCATCAGTTAAATAGGGATACCAGTGTTCCCCATATATTATTGCAGTAAGAAGCAGAGATAATATTTGTATTATTTGCCTGGCAAATAATTGTAATATTGCAAATATTTGTAATATTTTCCTGGGAAATAATAGGCAGTAATTAAATGAAAATAATATTCTAATCCTTCCCATATTTACAGTAAGAGATGTCTTAAGTAAGCTCAATCCTTGTGGGATATATCTCTCTCTCTTTAAAAAACATTCAAGAATGAGGTCAGGGCTCAATGTAAAGGATCAAGAAAATTGTTTATTCAATTTTAATTTAGAACTTAGGCTAGAAGTCAAAGTTCTTTCTCAAAGAGCAGAACTAGGCTCTAGCTAATAATAAATGGTCTGTTTTCTAGAGTGTTCTTTATGCATACTTCCTTAACCAAGCAGCCAGGGTCACAGGGATCTTGGGAAAGATTCAGTGACTTAGAGAAATCTATCACAGACCCAGATGGAAAGCCAGGGGCCCCACATCTCCATTTCACTCTACCACTTATCCACCAGGTACTCTTGAGTATATCACCTCTCTGTGCATTACAAACTATAAATGAAACTCATAGAGCTAATGCTTACATAGTGCTGACTCTGTGCCAGACACTCTCCTTGTATCTTAGCTCCTTTGATCCTCCAAACAACTTTCCAGTTAGGAAAAAGAGACATCACTGAGGGTTGGGGTCACCAGATGATGACGAGAAAGAGCTGATTTCCGAAGGACAGAAAATTTCCATAAGCAGAGAGGCAAGATTACATTTCCAGAGGAATGACAGCATTGATGCTGTGTTAATAAACATGCATTGAGTACTGGTTGGCAGACATCTGCTAATGCTCTGTGCATTCCAAATATATATGTAAAGCCTGACTTTTAATGGAAGAAGTTTACAGATTTTACAGCCTAGATGGGAAGAAAGACAAGGAGGCATTTAATCATTGTGTAGGGCCAATTGTCACAAATATAAAAGAAACGCAACAAAATCTTGGAAGCAAAGAGAAAGGAAAGATCCACTATTTTAGTGGAAATGAGAGAATATTTGATAAAGTACCTGATACATGAATATGAGAGACAATGAGGATTTTGGTAAATAAGGATGAATTTAAGGACATTCCCAGAAGAGAAACAATCTCAGTGTAAACATGCTTGTACAAAGAGCAAATGGCTCAAAGACAGAAATGCATGAAGAGTATAAAGGGCATTAATGAGGAATGTATACAAAAAGACTTTTAATAGTGTTATTGTAAGTCCAGTTAAAGACTATAATACTTTCAGGGGTCATTTCTATAGTTCATTACTAGAGAAGATTCTCTGAACGTGAGGAATACCAGAAATCATGAGAAGGAGATGCAGTGTCCTTTCCTGAGCATGAAGCTGGCTTTGAGTGCTGCTTTTACAGCTGCTCTTTGCCCTTGATGATTGTTCTTTTCCTACTTTGGGTGAATAAAAGAGAAAGGACACCATCTGAGTGGTTTCTAAAAAAAAAAAAAAAAAAAAAAGTAAGTCCAGTTTAATGAGAAAAATAAATGGTTGAAAGGAGGGAGAAAATCTTCCTTGCAGTTCAGGCAATTAATTCTGCTTTACAAATGCTGTGTGTGGGGAGGGTGTGTGTGTGTGTGGGTGTGTGTGTGTGTGTGTGTGGGTGCGAGAGAAAGAGAGAGAGAAATACAGACTTAGTAGTTGTTGTACACATGGAACTATCACTGAGGAAAACCAAGAGCTTGCTGACATTTTCTCTCTTCTCTCTCTAAATTGCCACATCATAAGTACTTCACTTTTCAAGGAAATGTAGTAGACTCATTGATCCCACAGTAAAGCAAATTTATTCTTAAAGGACCAAAGTAAATACAATGGCTTTAATCAGCTCTAAGAAAACATACTCAGCATTCTCTTCCTTCCCCTGCCTCAAGTGTGTTTGAGGCAGTGCAAGGTCTAAGTTTGAGCAGATGGATGGAAGTTTGAGCAAGTAATTACAAGCTGCAACACAATTTCCTTAAAACGACACACATACTAGACAAATACTTATTTGTGGTTATAGAGTGGGTAAAGTTACTATAAAAATAGTAGCACACCTTATAATAGTGCTGTATGCCATAATTTACCTTTGCTATATCTGAAGTGTCATATCTTGTTCCAGACTTAATATTTAGTAACTAACAATTTAATGTACAAATCTCCAGCCTAAGAAGCAGAATAATTAGAAGAGGCAAGCCCCCCTTTTTACATGGAAAAAGTATAGTGGACCATGCAAAATGCCTGAGGATTATACAGAAGAGAGAGGTGATTTTTAGTTATGAAAAATGTCTGGCAATTTTCTTTCTTTTTTAAGTTTATTTGTTTATTTTGAGAAAGGGAGAACAGGGGAGGGGCAGTGAGAAGGGGAGAGAGAGAGAATTCTAAGCAGGCTCTGTACTGACAGATGCAGGCTCAAACTCGTGAACCCGTCAGACATTTCATTGACTGAGCCACCCAGGTGCCCTGGGGAAATTTAAAAAATAACTCTTATCAAACATATAGTAAACTCAATGCAGATATGCAGAAAGTATATGAAAGTAAATGCCATAAGCACTTTTCTTCTAGAATGTCCAACTTTGTTGATGTTTCTTTCTCTGAATTCCTGAAGTGTCTTACAGACATTTCTGAATTGAAAACAAAAATTTGGAAGCTTATTATGTGTCTAGGAGAAACGCACCTCTACACACCATAGTCTTTAGAAGTCTACAGCCATCTCAGAAATACTGCTCCTGACCGTTCCATACATAAATTCCTATCCAGCACTAAAAACTACTTAGTTATGCTTAAATGTTACATGTGCATGAGCACCTTTTTTTTTAATGTTAATTTATTTTTGAGAGAGAGAGTGTGAGTGGGGAAGGGGCAGAGAGAGTGGGAGACACGGAATCCAAAGCAGGCTCCAGGCTGTGAACTGTCAGCACACAGCCCAATGCAGGACTCAAACCATGAACGGTGAGACCATGACCTGAGCCAAAGTTGCTTGTTTAACCGACTGAACCACCCAGGCACCCTACGTGAGCACTCCTAATTTGATGTGCATATATCCTCTAGAAATAGGATTAAAACCTAATTATTGTAAGAAATGCAGTCAAATCCATCACGTTTCATCCACCAAAGGTCAATGCAATAACAGAATATGGTCAGTCCTTTCAGTTCTATGCTTTGAAGAAAATGAGCATTGAGACAATTGCTCTTTTTTTCACCATCCAAAATAAAGTCTCTCATTGAACAACAAACAAAAATAATAATAAAAAATACATCAACAACAACAAACACATATCCTACGCTATAGAAAGTTTGGGCACATTGGGGTTGATTAAATGTTGGCTAATTGAACAAGAATCTCCAAGGATTTGACTCCTTTCTCTAAATTTATTGGGAATATTCCATTTCATTGAAGTAGTTTATTTGAACTTTCTGGACACCAGCTTCACCATACAACAAAGGGTAAGAGTCTAGAATTCAGCTCACTTCAAAATATCAGAGCTTATAAGACTCTTCAAGGGCAAAAGCTGTTTCTGGCAGTTTATACGAGATGAGATCTCTCAGTTAAAGGTGACACTTTGTGGGTTTTTTTCAAGACCTATAAGTGTGTTGGGTACTTACAAATGAGATAACTTAGATAAGAGAAATCAAGTATACACATTATTCCCAATATTCCCTTATTTTCCATCATTTCACCTTTTATAATTTTGGTCAAAAATTGCAAAAGGGAATGCAAGAACCTAGATGCTATCACAGGGCCTAGCACACTGAATTCAGGAGGGAGGGAAGGGCAGAAGGAATGAGGAAAGAAGAAAGAGAGGGATAAACAAAAAATTTCTACCTAACCAGAGGAATATTTGGTGTGATCTCACATAGACACAAATTTGAGGCATCCTTCCAAGAACTACAAAATAAAGGAAATAAGATTGTCTTATGAAAATTAAATGTTAACACTATCCTATAATCCCTAAGAACAAAGATAAGCAAATTCCCTTTAAACAAACAAGATTGGTTCACTCATATAAAAAAAAAGTCTATTAACATATTCAAAATATTATTAACATATTTGAAGAAGAACTAATTATTCAGAGGAGCATTTACAGTCAAAGAATCAATAAAAGGAGGGCCTGGAAAGCAACCTGTGAATAAGGCTTGTCTGGAGACTCTTCCCATGGACTTTGATCATATTTAACAAAGGAGATAGATGCATAAGGCTATCTTCATTCAATACCCTTTAACGAAAGAGTTAACTAAACAATTCCTTTTTGTTTTGTTTAATTTAGTGACATTAAATCAACTTCTGATTAAAATGTACAGTCTCCTTGTAGGCTTCCCAAAGGATAAAATGTGAAAGTGCCATTGAAACAACACAAGAAAGCCTTTAAAAGGAGCACACTAAGAATGTATAGTGCATCAAAGACATTATGGATGGAAAAAAAAGAAAGTTTCAAAATGTCTCCTTTTGGGCGGTGAGTAACCTGAACACAAACCATTTCAGGAAGGTAGTAGAGCTGAAAACCTGATTTCCATGAGCTGTGGAATGAGAGTTCAGGAGAAAAGAGCCAGCAAAGGCAGATAAGTTATCAGTAAGCATTGCTGTGAAGAAAGGACAAGAGAGTATCTAGATCTGGAAAGGCAAGGAATCAAGGTGGCAATTAGCCAATTTTCAAATCTGAAGAGAAAATTGATTTGTTACCAATACAAACAAGCATTAAAGCATGGAGGTGATAAAGATGTGATTTGTTGCTAATTATATCTCTTTTCTCCGTGAACTAGATCATTTGTTATAATTAAGAGGGGCTTTCATTTAAACAGGAATATAATTGCTCCTCCTCACAAAACTCCACTAAAATTCCTTTACAGGAATAAAAGGGTTTTGTTTTATTGCCTTTGTTTTTGGTTTCTGAGGGATAGGGCAAGAGAACATGACCTGGAGAGGGAAAGAGAAAATCCCAAGCAGGCTACATACGCACTGTGAGCACAGAGCCCCAGACAGGGCTCGGACCCACAAACCATGAGTTCATGACCCGAGCTGAAACCAAGAGTCGGACACACAACAAACTGAGCCACCCAGGTATCTGTGAAAGGTTGTTTTTTAATGGAAAGGCAGACAGAATGAAAAAACAGACAACAGTAATAAAGTGATCAAGCAAATGGAACTTTATCATAGAAGAATGATGTATAGGATTCTCAAGATGTTGATGAAGGGAGCTCCCAGGACATTAGTGCATAGGTTTTAGAAATCAATCAATTCGGGTGGTAAAGAAAGTCTGGGCTCCCCAGGAGCATTTAAATTGTAGATTAAAGGCAAAGAGATTATAGATACGTAGATAGCAAAAAAGGATATAGGTAGACAGAAAGATATATAGACAGATGCACTGATAGATTATTTGATGTGGTTGACCATTTGATGATGTTATGTAATTCTTTCAGATTTGGAGGAAAATTACTAGCGAGTACATTGAAACTTAAGCAAAAGAAATACTGAAATATTTAAAATTCTAGAAAAAGGAAAAGTTATTCAAGGACAGAACTATCATCATGGGTGACATGGTGGTTCATGTGGTTCAGCTTAAATAATTTTTATATATTCATAGGCATGTAAATGTTGATTTCTTATTTTAAACAAAATTTTTAATAAATTATATTGAGAGTATAGTGGAGAGGAAGCATGTGCGTGTGCATGTGTGTATATGTGAGAGAGAGAGAGAAAGAGAGAGAGTAAGAGAAATGGAAAGAGAAAGAGAATAGGGGAGAGTGAGTGTGTTTTGGATAGATCATCACCATGTATTGGAGACCTAAATACTCAGCTTCACAATAGGAAATCTATAGATTTTAAATTTTTTTGAATGAAGAAATAGCAGTAAAATACATTTATTTAAAATTAGGAGGTTTAGTCTCAATAACTAGAAATTAAAAATTGTTTTTGTGGAGTGGGAATTGGGTTAGGCAGTGGATAGAATAGAGCTATTATTATTATAAGCCTTTAACTACAATGTGACTCATTAAACTGAGTAAGTATATTATTTTAATTAAAATAAAAATTTAATTGAAAAAAGTAAGGGAATAATTTCAAAACTTTCAGGGAGCAGAATTAGCATTCTAAAGACTTTTAAAGAATGAGAAGGAAAAAGAAAATACCTATAAAATTGAGAACAGGAGCCGGAGGGAAGATGGCAGCGTAGGAGGACACTGGGCTCACCGCGCATCCTGCTGATCACTTAGATTCCACCTACACCTGGCTAAATAACCCAGAAAACCGCCAGAGGATTAGCAGAACGGAGTCTCCGGAGCCAAGCGCAGACGAGAGGCCCACGGAAGAGGGTAGGAAGGGCGGCGAGGCGGTGCGCGCTCCACGGACTGGCGGGAGGGAGCCGGGCGGAGGGGCGGCTCGCCGGCCAAGCAGAGCCCCCGAGTCTGGCTGGCAAAAGCGGAGGGGCTGGACGGACTGTGTTCCGACAGCAAGCGCGACTTAGCGTCTGGGAGGTCATAAGTTAACAGCTCTGCTCAGAAAGCAGGAAGGCTGGAGGACAAAGGGAGGGAGAGCTGCTGAGCCCCCAGACGACAGAGCTCAGTTTGGTGGGGAACAAAGGCGCTCACCAGCGCCATCTCCCCCGCCCATCCCCCAGCCAAAATCCCAAAGGGAACCAGTTCCTGCCAGGGAACTTGCTCGCTCTGCGCAAACACCCAACTCTGTGATTCTGCGGAGCCAAACCTCCGGCAGCAGATCTGACTCCCTCCCGCTGCCACAGGGCCCCTCCTGAAGTGGATCACCTAAGGAGAAGCGAGCTAAGCCTACCCCTCCTGCCCCCATGCACCTTGCCTACCCACCCCAGCTAATACGCCAGATCCCCAGCACCACAAGCCTGGCAGTGTGCAAGTAGCCCAGACGGGCCACACCACCCCACAGTGAATCCCGCCCCTAGGAGAGGGGAAGAGAAGGCACACACCAGTCTGACTGTGGCCCCAGCAGTGGGCTGGGGGCAGGCATCAGGTCTGACTGCGGCCCCGCCCACCAACTCCAGTTATACACCACAGCACAGGGGAAGTGCCCTGCAGGTCCTCACCACTCCAGGGACTATCCAAAATGACCAAACGGAAGAATTCCCCTCAGAAGAATCTCCAGGAAATAACAACAGCCAATGAGCTGATCAAAAAGGATTTAAATAATATAACAGAAAGTGAATTTAGAATAATAGTCATAAAATTAATCGCTGGGCTTGAAAACAGTATACAGGACAGCAGAGAATCTCTTGCTACAGAGATCAAGGGACTAAGGAACAGTCACGAGGAGCTGAAAAGCGCTTTAAATGAAATGCAAAACAAAATGGAAACCACGACAGCTCGGATTGAAGAGGCAGAGGAGAGAATAGGTGAACTAGAAGATAAAGTTATGGAAAAAGAGGAAGCTGAGAGAAAGAGAGATAAAAAAATCCAGGATTATGAGGGGAAAATTAGAGAACTAAGTGATACACTAAAAAGAAATAATATACGCATAATTGGTATCCCAGAGGAGGAAGAGAGAGGGAAAGGTGCTGAAGGGGTACTTGAAGAAATTATAGCTGAGAACTTCCCTGAACTGGGGAAGGAAAAAGGCATTGAAATCTAAGAGGCACAGACAACTCCCTTCAGACGTAACTTGAATCGATCTTCTGCACGACATATCATAGTGAAACTGGCAAAATACAAGGACAAAGAGAAAATTCTGAAAGCAGCAAGGGATAAACGTGCCCTCACATATAAAGGGAGACCTATAAGACTCGTGACTGATCTCTCTTTTGAAACTTGGCAGGCCAGAAAGGATTGGCACGAGATCTTCAGTGTGCTAAACAGGAAAAATATGCAGCCGAGAATCCTTTATCCAGCAAGTCTGTCATTTAGAATAGAAGGAGAGATAAAGGTCTTCCCAAACAAACAAAAACTGAAGGAATTTGTCACCACTAAACCAGCCCTACAAGAGATCCTAAGGGGGATCCTGTGAGACAAACTGCCAGAGACATCACTACAAGCATAAAACATACAGACATCACAATGACTCTAAACCCGTATCTTTCTATAATAACACTGAATGTAAATGGATTAAATGCGCCAACCAAAAGACATAGGGTAGCAGAATGGATAAAAAAACAAGACCCATCTATTTGCTGTCTACAAGAGACTCATTTTAGATCTGAGGACACCTTTAGATTGAGAGTGAGGGGATGGAGAACTATTTATCATGCTACTGGAAGCCAAAAGAAAGCTGGAGTAGCCATACTTATATCAGACAAACTAGACTTTAAATTAAAGGCTGTAACAAGAGATGAAGAAGGGCATTATATAATACTTACAGGGTCTATCCATCAGGAAGAGCTAACAATTATAAATATCTACGCGCCGAATACCGGAGCCCCCATATATATAAAACAATTACTCATAAACATAAGCAACCTTATTGATAAGAATGTGGTAATTGCAGGGGACTTTAACACCCCACTTACAGAAATGGATAGATCATCTAGACACACGGTCAATAAAGAAACAAGGGCCCTGAATGATACATTGGATCAGATGGACTTGACAGATATATTTAGAACTCTGCATCCCAAAGCAACAGAATATACTTTCTTCTCGAGTGCACATGGAACATTCTCCAAGATAGATCACATACTGGGTCACAAAACAGCCCTTCATAAGTTTACAAGAATTGAAATTATACCATGCATACTTTCAGACCACAATGCTATGAAGCTTGAAATCAACCACAGGAAAAAGTCTGGAAAACCTCCAAAAGCATGGAGGTTAAAGAACACCCTACTAACAAATGAGTGGGTCAACCAGGCAATTAGAGAAGAAATTTAAAAATATATGGAAACAAACGAAAATGAAAATACAACAATCCAAACGCTTTGGGACGCAGCGAAGGCAGTCCTGAGAGGAAAATACATTGCAATCCAGGCCTATCTCAAGAAACAAGAAAAGTCCCAAATACAAAATCTAACAGCACACCGAAAGGAAATAGAAGCAGAACAGCAAAGGCAGCCTAAACCCAGCAGAAGAAGAGAAATAATAAAGATCAGAGCAGAAATAAACAATATAGAATCTAAAAAAACGGTAGAGCAGATCAACGAAACCAAGAGTTGGTTTTTTGAAAAAATAAACAAAATTGACAAACCTCTAGCCAGGCTTCTCAAAAAGAAAAGGGAGATGACCCAAATAGATAAAATCATGAATGAAAATGGAATGATTACAACCAATCCCTCAGAGATACAAACAATTATCAGGGAATACTATGAAAAATTATATGCCAACAAATTGGACAACCTGGAAGAAATGGACAAATTCCTAAACACCCACACTCTTCCAAAACTCAATCAGGAAGAAATAGAAAGCTTGAACAGACCCATAACCAGCGAAGAAATTGAATGGTTATCAAAAATCTCCCAACAAATAAGAGTCCAGGACCAGATGGCTTCCCAGGGGAGTTCTACCAGACGTTTAAAGCAGAGATAATACCTATCCTTCTCAAGCTATTCCAAAAAATAGAAAGGGAAGGAAAACTTCCAGACTCATTCTATGAAGCCAGTATTACTTTGATTCCTAAACCAGACAGAGACCCAGTAAAAAAAGAGAACTACAGGCCAATATCCCTGATGAATATGGATGCAAAAATTCTCAATAAGATACTAGCAAATTGAATTCAACAGCATATAAAAAGAATTATTCACCATGATCAAGTGGGATTCATTCCTGGGATGCAGGGCTGGTTCAACATTTGCAAATCAATCAACGTGATACATCACATTAACAAAAAAAAAGATAAGAACCATATGATCCTGTCAATCCATGCAGAAAAGGCCTTTGACAAAATCCACACCCTTTCTTAATAAAAACCCTTGAGAAAGTCGGGATAGAAGGAACATACTTAAAGATCATAAAAGCCATTTATGAAAAGCCCACAGCTAACATCATCCTCAACGGGGGAAAAACTGAGAGCTTTTTCCCTGAGATCAGGAACACAACAGGGATGCCCACTCTCACCGCTGTTGTTTAATATAGTGCTGGAAGTTCTAGCATCAGCAATCAGACAACAAAAGGAAATCAAAGGCATCAAAATTGGCAAAGACGAAGTCAAGCTTTCGCTTTTTGCAGATGACATGATATTATACATGGAAAATCCGATAGACTCCACCAAAAGTCTGCTAGAACTGATACATGAATTCAGCAAAGTTGCAGGATACAAAATCAATGTACAGAAATCAGTTGCATTCTTATACACTAACGATGAAGCAACAGAAAGACAAATAAAGAAACTGATCCCATTCACAATTGCACCAAGAAGCATAAAATACCTAGGAATAAATCTAACCAAAGATGTAAAAGATCTGTATGCTGAAAACTATAGAAAGCTTATGAAGGTAATTGAAGAAGATATAAAGAAATGGAAAGACATTCCCTGCTCATGGATTGGAAGAATAAATATTGTCAAAATGTCAATACTACCCAAAGCTATCTACACATTCAATGCAATCCCAATCAAAATTGCACCAGCATTCTTCTCGAAACTAGAACAAGCAATCCTAAAATTCATATGGAACCACAAAAGGCCCCGAATAGCCAAAGTAATTTTGAAGAGGAAGACCAAAGCAGGAGGCATCACAATCCCAGACTTTAGCCTCTACTACAAAGCTGTCATCATCAAGACAGCATGGTATTGGCACAAAAACAGACACATAGACCAATGGAATAGAATAGAAACCCCAGAACTAGACCCACAAACGTATGGCCAACTCATCTTTAACAAAGCAGGAAAGAACATCCAATGGAAAAAAGACAGTCTCTTTAACAAATGGTGCTGGGAGAACTGGACAGCAACATGCAGAAGGTTGATACTAGACCACTTTCTCACACCATTCACAAAAATAAACTCAAAATGGATAAAGGACCTGAATGTGAGACAGGAAACCATCAAAACCTTAGAGGAGAAAGCAGGAAAAGACCTCTCTGACCTCAGCCGTAGCAATCTCTTACTCGACACATCCCCAAAGGCAAGGGAATTAAAAGCAAAAGTGAATTACTGGGACCTTATGAAGATAAAAAGCTTCTGCACAGCAAAGGAAACAACCAACAAAACTAAAAGGCAACCAATGGAATGGGAAAAGATATTTGCAAATGACATATCGGACAAAGGGCTAGTATCCAAAATCTATAAAGAGCTCACCAAACTCCACACCCGAAAAACAAATAACCCAGTGAAGAAATGGGCAGAAAACATGAATAGACACTTCTCTAAAGAAGACATCCGGATGGCCAACAGGCACATGAAAAGATGTTCAACGTCGCTCCTTATCAGGGAAATACAAATCAAAACCACACTCAGATATCACCTCACGCCAGTCAGAGTGGCCAAAATGAACAAATCAGGAGACTATAGATGCTGGAGAGGATGTGGAGAAACGGGAACCCTCTTGCACTGTTGGTGGGAATGCAAATTGGTGCAGCCGCTCTGGAAAGCAGTGTGGAGGTTCCTCAGAAAATTAAAAATAGACCTACCCTATGACCCAGCAATAGCACTGCTAGGAATTTATCCAAGGGATACAGGAGTACTGATGCATAGGGGCACTTGTACCCCAATGTTTATAGCAGCACTCTCAACAATAGCCAAATTATGGAAAGAGCCTAAATGTCCATCAACTGATGAATGGATAAAGAAATTGTGGTTTATATGCACAATGGAATACTACATGGCAATGAGAAAAAATGAAATATGGCCTTTTGTAGCAACGTGGATGGAACTGGAGAGTGTGATGCTAAGTGAAATAAGCCATACAGAGAAAGACAGATACCATATGGTTTCACTCTTATGTGGATCCTGAGAAACGTAACAGAAACCCATGGGGGAGGGGAAGGAAAAAAAAAAAAAAAGAGGCTAGAGTGGGAGAGAGCCAAAGCATAAGAGACTGTTAAAAACTGAGAACAAACTGAGGGTTGATGGGGGGTGGGAGGGAGGGGAGGGTGGGTGATGGGTATTGAGGAGGGCACCTTTTGGGATGAGCACTGGGTGTTGTATGGAAACCAATTTGACAATAACGTTCATGAAAAAAATAAAATAAAATTGAGAACAATGTTTTATCCTGATATTAGACCTTAAAAACTTTCCATCAATATCTACCACAGTTTCAAAAAGTGTACCTTAATACCCAAGCATATTAGATTGTTTGCTTACCAAAGATGCCTTTGATCACTACCATAAAATCACTCCTCTACTCAAGGATATTAGATTGTTTGCTATACCCAATGATGCCTTCGATCACTACCATAAAATCACTCATCTACTCCATCTGTCAAAATTCTAGCAATCCTTCAAATACTGTCTTAATACTTTCTCATTTTTTCCCTCCCATCCTCAACCATATGGAATATTTTCTCCTTGTGATCCCATTGAACTCTTATTGAATTTACATGATTTCATCTCATAGTTTTTGTATATTCATCTCATTCTAAGCTGCTTAAATTTTGAGGTTGTGTTATTTATTTTGCATTTCTTGGGTCAACTAACAAAACATTTAAATTTGTATTATCTACATATGTAAGTAATACATTATTCACTTCATGGCTGTGAAGAGTTAAATTGAAATCTGACAGGCAATTCTCTTCTGTTTTAAAGAGAAATGTTACGGGGCGCCTGGGTGGCGCAGTCGGTTAAACGTCCGACTTCAGCCAGGTCACGATCTCGCGGTCCGTGAGTTCGAGCCCCGCGTCAGGCTCTGGGTTGATGGCTCGGAGCCTGGAGCCTGTTTCCGATTCTGTGTCTCCCTCTCTCTCTGCCCCTCCCCCGTTCATGCTCTGTCTCTCTCTGTCCCAAAAATAAATAAAAAACGTTTAAAAAAAAAAAAAAGAGAAATGTTACTACATTGCTTTTATTTTTATTATTATCATTTGTTTAAATTACTTATATTATTACTTATACTACTACTCCATGTAAGTTGGTTAAGAAAAATGAAATAAAATTGAGGATTTAAGTGTTTTCATTTGGATATTTTATCTGAAAATTCTTTTCATCGCAGTTACAGAGGTAAATGCTCATTTTCTTTTCTTTAATGTCTATACATTTTTTAGAGGAACAGAGAGAGAGCACCTGCAAGCAGGGGAAGAACAGAGAGAGAGAGAAACAGAGGACTGAAGCGAGCTTGAACTCACAAACCACAAGACAGATCATGACCTGAGCCAAAGTTGGATGCTTAACCAACTAAGCCACCCAGGTGCCCTACTCTTGGATTCCTTTAAAACTGAATGTATAAGCACAAAATAGCCATAGAGATGGTATATAATAAGCTGTGGATTTATCACATCACTAGTTACAGGTTCATTTTTTATTAGAATTTCTTTCAAAACCAGTAAAGAGTGGTCTTTAGTCATTGTTAGAATTGAAGAATGTTTATGGAAATAATAAAAGTCATTTCAGGTAAACAATTGAAGATTTATGTTAATCAGTAATGATAACAATTTATTTTTATTAAATTATTAGATACATTTACTTCTATTAAAAAAATAATGTTTATTCATTTTTTGAGAGAGACAGAGACAGAACATGAGCAGGGGAGGGGCAGAGAGAGAGAGGGAAACACAGAATCCAAAGCAGGCTCTGGGCTCCGAGCTGTCAGCACAGAGCTGGTCGGGGGCTCAAACTCACAAGCCATGAGATCATGACCTGAGCAGAAGTTGGTTGGTTAACTGACTGAGCCACTCAGCTGCCCCCACGTACTTCTATTTTTAAAAATGACTATTAATTATTAGTCATTTACAATATTCCAGGCACTCTGTTGATGTTATTTATATTATTTATCCTATATAGTTCTCACATAAATAGCAGCAGATAGAAAATAATAGTAATACACAGCGCTGACTATATGCTAAACCCTCATCCAAAAGTTTTTTACACAGACTAAACCATTAAGCTTCACAACTCTATGAAGTAGGTACTATTACTATTGCTTCCATTTTATAGCTTAGGAAACTGCAGCAAGACAGGTTAAGTAACTTCCCTATGGTCTCTCATGTAAAAAATGTAATACCAGGATTGGAATCTAGGATCCAGAATCCAAGCTTGAACTGTTATATTAAAAGGCATCCTTATTTCTATTATTATCCTCATTCTTTGGATGAGTAATCTGAGATTTAGAGATGGTATGTATGTGGTAGAACCAGAATTTGAACTCATCTGTTCTATTTAATAAGTTTTATGTCACAGACCTAACATTAAAAGAAAACAGTATTATTTAAAATATTGAATTGGGGCACGTGGGGAGTTCAGTCAGTTAAACACCTGACTTTGGCTCAGGTCATGATCTCACGGTTCGAGAGTTTGAGCCCCGTGTAGGGCTCTGTACTGACAGCTCAGAGCTTGGAGCCTGCTTCAGATTCTGTGTCTCCCTTTCTCTCTGCTCCTCCTTCACTCATGCTCTGTCTCTCTCTGTCTCTCTCAAAAATAAACAAACATTAAAAAAATATTTTAAATAAAATATTGAATTAAGAAAACAAAACAAAAGGTCATAATGTATTTCTAAATTCTATAGTTATATTTTATACTAATTTTTATGATTCACCCCATATCTGCACATTTCTTTATCCATCATCAGAAAATTTGAGGAACTTAAATCCATTGCACATTTGTAAGTCTTTTATAAATCTTAGGGACAACATTCTCAAACACTGACTTGCTTATTCTTCAACTAATATTTTTGTATTCGAATCAAGTATATTTTTATAAAAATACCCATAATTGCCTTTTAAAGCACTCTGTGATTTTTTTAACTTGATTTTATTTACTATTCTGTTCTGGGCTACAGGTTCTGCTGCCCAAGTAGGCAGCTGCCATGTGCAACTTCAATGGATTCTTTCTGACGTCCCAAAATAAATCAAATTATACAGCAAGCAGGGATATCACTGAAGTCTATGTAAATAAAGATATATAAAAAAATTAAATATAACCTGTCATTTGCCTTGTGACTATTGAAAGTAAAACCATTCATGTTGTTCCAAATAAAACCCCGGAGGGTCACAATTTTTTTTCTAAGAGGGTGGCAACTAAGAATGAACACTTTTTAACAGGGAGAGAAAAGATCTTTTGAAGACCTGGTCAGGCCTATTCCCCATGATTCCTCTTTGCTTTACCATATCCCAGACCTGCTCAGAAAGATTACAGGACTTTCTTTCATCAAGCCATACACCACTGAGAGTAACTTCAAAGTGAATTGTCACAACAGTGTGCAGTAGTCTGTAAATACATAAAGCATACTATGGAAGCTGCTCAGTGTGTGGTTTAAAAAAAGTTTTCAAACAGAGCAGGTCAAAGGCATAGCATCTCAAAAGCTTTTTGTTCTTTATTTTTTTTACTAATCATAGCATGATTTCTCAAGGAACCAGTTTCTGGAATTTTCACATCTTCTTCCTGTAACTTTATTCTTATCTCCCCCCAACTTGCAATCGATGACCAAAGTCTCTGGTATATCCCTCCTTTCATATCACTTCAGGATTTCTTCAATATCTTAAGGAGCTTTCCTGCCTCAAGTTTCCCTTCTCTTCAATATAGCCTATACAACGCCAATAAATTAATTCTCTGAAATCTGCAATTTCTAGTGTAGAATCCTTGTCCAAAAAACTTCAATTTTTCCCAAATTCCAGAGAATAAATCCAAATTCAATATTCTAAGAGGAGAAATCTGCCTGCTCACCTAAAACAATCTTCTATGTTAGTCGAACTGCTCAATACATCATCTCCACTTTTCCCTCCAAAACAAAACTCCACAAACCTTGAGAACCTATTCACTAATTTAAAACACATTGCTTCACTTAAAGTGTCAACTCTTCCTGAAGTCTTTCCTGAGAATGTCAGGCATCAGGAATTTTTTCTTCCTCTGACTTTCTGAAGGTGGTTCCCTCTGTTGCTCAAAGATTAAGAACCTAAAAAGGTGCTAAAAAGCAACCTCAATTTTTTTCCTTATACTTCTGATTAGTACTTTTTTACCAGAGAATATAAGTTGTAGAATATATAAATAAATTTATTTTAGCTAAAATATAACTTCAAAAATAAAAGCAATGTGATTAGAAATAGGATGATTCTTTTCAAAAACAATTTTTTTGAGAGAGAGAGACCAAATGAGTGTGGGAGGGGCTGGGGGGTGAAGAGACAATCTTAAGGAGGCTCCATGCCCAATGCTGAACCGGATGTGTGGCTTGATGTAGGGCTGCATCTCACAACTGTGAGATGGATAGAGGGCTTGATCTCCAAAATCAAGAGTTGGGCATTTATCTAACTGAACCACCCAGGTGCCCCAGAGATATGATGATTCTTAATCAAACCAAGGAACGTGTATTTAGGAGCCAGTTCTGAATTTGAGATATAAGCTTCCTATTTTGTATATTGCTTTATAATAACAGAAATTGAGTTATTGTATTTGGGGCAAATATAACCAAATGAGCCATGAGGCTGAAATGAAAAGTAATTTTTGTTATTATAAAGAGAAAAAGAAGTAACTAAAAACTCTACTTCAACAGTTTGATTTGTATAAATAAATATTCCTTTAGTAATAGACTTCAAGATAACTGTCAAGATTTTTCTTTTTTTAGACCAATATTGAAGACATCAACAATGATGTTTTCACCTATGTAAAAAATATTGGTTAAAGTTTGTATGAAACATGAAAAGACCTTGAATAGCCAAAGCCACTTTGAGACAAAAACAAATCTGGAGGCACCCAGATTTCAAACTTTCTTACAAAGTTATAGTGATAAAAAATATGGTATTGGCATAAAAACAGACACATAGAACAATGAGACAGAACAGAGAACTCAGAAGTAAACCCATACATATATGATCAAAAAATTTATCACAAAAAGCAAAGAATATACAATGAGGAAAAGATAGTCTCTTCAATAAATGATATTGAGAAAACTGGATATACACATGCAAAAGAATAAAACTGGACAACTATCTTACAGCATGAACAAAAATTAACTCAAAATGAGTCAAGGACTTGGATGTAAGGCCAGAAACCTTAGAACTCCTAGAAGAAAACTAGGGAATAAGCTTCTTGATATCATTCCTGGCAATGATTTTATGGATTTGATACATAAGCAAAGGTAACAAAAACGAAATAAATAGGTGGGACTACATCAAAATAAAAATCTTTTGCACAGCAAAGGGAACCATCAACAAAATGAAAAGGCAACCTATAAAATGAGAGAAAATATTTTCAAATCATATACCTGAAAGGGAGTTAATATGCAAAATACATTTAAAAACTCATACAATTCGGGGTGCCTGGGTGGCTCAGTTGGTTAAGCATCTGACTTCGACTCAGGTCATGATCTTCCAGTTTGCGAGTTCAAGCCCTGCGTCGGGCTCTGTGCTGATAGCTCAGAGCCTAGAGCCTGCTTCAGATTCTGTGTCTCTCTCTTTCTCTGCCCCTCCTGCACTCATGCTCTCTCTCTCTCTCTCTCAATAATAAATAAACATTAAAAATTAAAAAAAAAACCTGATACAATTCAGCAAACAATCTAATTTAAAAACAGGAAGAACAGAACAGATATTTTTCCACAGAAGATATACAAATGGCCAACAGGTACATGAAAAGATGCTCAAATCACTAATCATCAGGGAAAATGCAAATGAAAACCACAATGAGAGATCACCTCCCACTTGTTAGAATGCCTATTATCAAAAAAATAAGAAATAATTAGTGTTGGTGAGGACATGGAGGAAAGTTACCCCTTGTGCACCACTGGTGGGAATGAAAATTGGTACAGTCACTATGGAAAATAGCATAGAACTTCCTCAAAAAAATTAAAAATAGAACTACCATATGATACATTAACCCAGTTAAGATATTTACCCAAAGGAAATGAAATCACTATCTGGAAATGATATCTGCACCCCATGTTCATAGCAGCGTTATTTTCAATAGCCAAAACATAGAAACAATCTAAGTGTCCACAAATAAGTGAATGAGTAAAGACATATATATAATAATTAATATATATTAATATATAATAATAATTAATATATTATATATTATGTATATTATATATATGATATACATTATATATATGATATATATTTTATACATATATATATACATATATATATATATGCCCTCATATATATATGAGGGCATCATGCTAAGTGAAGTAAGTCAGACAGAGAAAGACAAATACTGAAGAAAAAATGAACTCATAAATACTGAGAACAGATTGTGGGCTGCCAGAGGCCAGGGGTGGGGGGATGGGTGAAATGAGTGAAGATAGTCAAAATATACAAACTTGCAGTTACATGAGAAATAAGTCCTGGGGATGTAATGTACATACAGTAGGATGACTATAGTTAACAATACTGTATTGTATATTTGAAAGTTGCTAACAGAGTAAGACATAACAGTTTTCATCACAAGAAAACAAAATTTGTAAAAAATACCTATTAGATTAATACAGCTTTTTATATAACACTAAAAGGAACTTTAAGTTTAATTATGTATCTTACAGAAAAATTTAAAAATTAAAATTTATGTATTTTTAAAAATATAGGCAATAATAATACGATTGACTCTGTGACCTTCTGGGACCTACATAATCACATGATTGTGTTGCCTCATATGTTAATACTGTAGAAATTATTCCCCTATACCATGATAATAGGTTTTGAAATTTCTTATACTTACTTAATATCATCTTAATAGGAATGGATATTTTAATCAGAAAACAAAGAACAGGGATTAACAACTTCAACAGTAAAGTCAGTCTTCCTTCCTACTTCCTCCTTCCTTCCTTTTTCTTCTATTCTTGTTTATTCTGATCAAATCATTCTCCATTTCTTTTATCTGTCTTTCCTACTAGCAAAAATATTGCATCTATACACACACACACATACACACACACACACACACACACACACAACAAATACACACATGTTTGTGTAAGCCATGATCCTGCAATTAATCATTTCATACGTCTCTGACTAAAAAATTAGGATTAATTCATACTATGAGAGAAAAAGAATTAAATGGAAATTATTTTAATGTTCAATAAGATAGTTATGGCTGTAACTAAAGTACACTAAAGGGAAATGAAAATATTTTAACATTATAACGATTAAAAATACTGACTGTAGGCATAAGAAGAAGAAAAGATTGATGTGTCATTTACCACAACCAGATGTCAAAATGCATTTTGGTCATATAGCAAACACCGTTAAAAAAAATTATTACTGAAGTTCAAAAGACCATGAAGATATGAAGATCATGAATTTTGGTTGGGTGATTAAATGTGCTGATATTAGCTGCCTGTAACTAACCTGAAAATATGCTGCCTAAATAATCATGTTATACATATCATCTCATGAATAAAAATGATTCCACTAACATTTCTTTCAGTGTGTCTACTTTCATTTTTATTGAAGATGATTATCTGTTTTGAGCAGACACCCTGGCCCTCAGAAACTGATGGTCTATAGTCCAGTATGGGATATGCATAAATACATATAAATAAAAATATACATAAGCATATCTATGCAGGATCCTTTGTTCAAAAATTACTAATAAGACAATAGACCTTTAAGCAAAGCATGTAGTCTTTCTAAGCATGGGCCCTACTCAATTGCCCAGGTCATATATCCATGAAGTCTGCCCTGCATACAAAACATACATTTGCTCATAATCCTGTATATTTTCATGGGTCAGATTAAAGTAATTATTTATCCAAATCTCATTTTCAATCTAGAACAACAGGGTGAGACAATACTTATTTCAGGGAGGAAGTCTCTGAGTGTTTATGACCAACAGCTAACAAGCTATAGCTAAGTAGTTTGGGCAGGAAAAAAAAAATAGTAAGAAATGTATTAGAAGAATTTCAGGCCTATTGGTATAAGTAGATCTCTTAAATAATATATAAGTAATAACATGAATTAAAATTAAATGTTACAAAATATTCTCTTAGCAAATTAATAGAAGCTTTTTATCACACAATAATTTTTTGAACAACACTATATTACAAATTTTGAATGGTCTTTTAGAGTATTTTTAAAAATGTTTTTATTTATTATTTTAGAGAGAGAGAGAGAGAGAGACAGAGTGCGAGCAGGGGAGGGTCAGAGAGAGAGGGAGACACAGAATCTGAAGCAGGCTCCAGCCTCTGAGCTATCAGCAGAGCCCGATGCGGGGCTCGAATTCACAAACCATGAGATGGTGACCTGAGCTGAAGTCGGATGCTTAACCGACTGAGCCACCCAGGAGCCCCATATAAATATATATTTTTAAAGATGCATATTTACATATGTAGATAGATAAACACATTACATACGTATGAATCCTTATGTACAGACAGAAGCATAGGCTGCAGGCTTCCAGAAACAGACTCCTGATGGCCAGAATGAATTCTTTTTTTTTTTAATTTGTTTTTTAATGTTTATTTATTTTTGAGACAGAGCACATGAACAGGGGAGGGTCAGAGAGAAGGGAGACACAGAATCCGAAGCAGGCTCCAGGCTCTGAGCTGTCAGCACAGAGCCCAACAGGGGGCTCAAACTCACAAACTGTGAGATCATGACCTGAGCTGAAGTCGGATGCCTAACTGACTGAGCCACCCAGGTGTCACAGTTTAGAGCCTTTTTACTTTTATTTATCTCATTCCAAAAATGTATTTATTTCTATAACATGTATTACTTAAAAAAAGAAATCAACAATTTAGGTCAGGTTTCAATCCCACATTTGACTTTGATCCTACAAAGACTTTGTACATTATTGAAGTCAGAGATGCTCTTTCTCACCCTTGAACTCCAAAAGTGCTTGCTGTCTTACTACCCAACATATTCTGTCTCCTATAACAATTATTTTATTTTCTAGATTGTAAACTTCTATGGCCACAAAACATGTCTTAAATGTCTTTATAAAAATCACAACACCTTCAAAAATGTCTTAAACATGGAAGGAGTTCAATATAGTAGCTCTATATGGCTCTATCTTAAGTAGATAAACGAAAGTGGTTTAAAATGCTGTGTACTACCTTGTATAAAGAAGATCAAGAAGGTCAAATATAATTGTCAGTATGTAGACAGTTTCTTGAGTATACTGCTGTGGTTAGGATATAATGAAAAAAGATTACTTTGTTCAAAAAGATTGAGTTTAGTTTGGCTTTCTAGAAATGCCAAACTGCAAAAAATTAAAGTATTGCATTTCTCCCAATCTTTATATATATTCTTAAGTTTCCTTTTAAACTATCTCTGCAGAAGAAAACAACAATGTATTTTCTATAATTATAATAATTTATACCGAGAATTTGGTGAAGAGAAAACCAACTCAAAAGCACCCATTTTTAATATTTACTTATATTTTTACATATATATCCTATTATTTAACGATATTGATGTTTTCCATTCAAATAAAAGAAATGTCCGATGCATAAAAGCTTACTGAATACGTATTTTTGAAATTGATACAAGTTTATAGTTCTATGATTCTTTATTAATTTATTATTTCCATCTTTTCTTTGTTCTTTTCTTCCTTCTTCCCTGACTTCCTTTCTTCTTTTCAAATGTAATAATTTAATTTAAAAGCTATTAATCAAATTGGAACAAGGTAGACATCTAAAAAGGGAGAGAGCAGTAGCATAGGATGGAAGTCATACGAGAGGTGTTATTGGCAGCTTAGCATGAGATATCAGAGACTGAGAGAGGTTCAGATCACAACCGACTGGGGTGAGAGTGTGGATAATAGAGTGGCAAGGATGGCAATGAGAGCTTTGTTACATATAGCAAGGCTTGATCATATAAGCAAGTATATTGAGTCTCTCATTGCTGAAGAAAGAAGTTATAAATAAAAAAATGAGAGAGAACTATAAAATTTTATTGCTGGTATTGGACTAGAATTAGACACATTGTGAATTTATGGTTTTTGATGCATAAAGACAGGAGTAGTAATACAGCTATAGATTTGATATATTCATATTCATATGTGTGTGCATATATTCATGTACTTCCCTAGTTCTAAGAAGTCTTGTTAGCTGCAACACTACAATAATAATGGGCACACCTCGTGCTTATATCTTGGTTTCTAACTAGAGTAGTCCCCCTTATTGGCAGAGAATATATTTTTTAGACCCCAGTGCATGCCTGACACTGCAGATCATACTGAGCTCTATATAGTCTGTTTTTCTATACCTACGTATCCATGATAAAGTGTAATTATAAATTAGGGACAGGAAGAGATTAATAAATTATAAATAATAATAAAACATAACAATTAAAACAATATACTCTGTGAAAATGAGTAAAGGATACCTCATTTCAAATGGAGCCAAGAAACTATGAACAGAGAGTTTAATGTAGGTGCCACTCCTTGCAGCCTACGTAATCAGCAGGGAGAAGGAAAATAATAATTACTTTAACAAGAAAGGACATTTTTCACATAGGAAGTTTATCCCTAGCTTTTAAGAAAAAGAAGGGAGATCCCTCCCTGCCCCAACAACAACATATTGACCACTGCTTGCAATCAATAGAAACCACCACAACTTTGAACTTGTTTTCTCCAGCGAACTTTTTCAACACAACCCTCCCCAGGGTGTTCCTAAAATCTTTAAAAGAAAATTTTTTTATTTAACATACAGTGTAATATTAATTTCAGGTGTACAATATAGTGATTCAACAGCCCAAGTGTCCATTGACTGATGAATGGATAAAGAAGATGTGGTATATATACACAGTGGAATATTACACAACCTAAAATCTAATAAAAGTTAATCTTCCCTTTGTCTCTTTGGACTTGTCTATTCTTCACCATAGCTTGCATGTGCCAAATTACAACTCCTCTGCTATTCCCAAACAAGCTTGTTTGCTAGTAAAGTAACTGGCTATTTTATTTTTAAGGATGACACTGTAATAAAACTTACATGGTCTCTCTCTCTCTCTCTCCCTCTTTTTCTCCCTCTCTCAAAGTATCTTATTGTACTGTACTCATCCTTCTTCTTGTGATGATGCGAGATAATAAAATGCCTAAGTGATGAGATGAAGTGAATTGAACGATGTAGGTATTGTGATGTAGCATTAAGTTACAACTGACCTTCTGACAATTTGTATATTTGTATGTTGAGGTATACTGATACCTCAATAAATAGGAATTGTATATATTTAAGGTATACAACTTGATAATTTTATATATATATATATAGTAAAATGATAACAGAAATTAAGCTAATTAACATATCCATAGTAGTAGATTATGTCATTATAAACTGCATATATGTATGTATATATAATAACAGGAAATAATCTATAATCAAGACACTCTCTGCTATAAGCTACATCTGAAGGTAAGCTACATATGTGTTTCTGTGTATGTATGTGTTTTCTATAATACTCTTTTTAAAGTCAGTCTATAAACTTGCTTCAGTTGCACTAGGTGGACATCTCCATATCTCCACCATGCAATTCTTGATACATAAATATTGATTGAAGTTACAGCTTGTTCAGTCTCACATGGACAGAGCAAAGTCTATTTTACAAGCTGATGATATCCTTTGCTAAAAAGTTCTCTACAATTATTTTAGCTAATATAAGAAGTTTCTAATCAAGCCACCTTCTTCATATGTCAGGAGAATATTTTGAAGTGTCACTGACATTTGGAAATAATGAATAATGCATTATAACCAAAAATATTAAAAGCTCAATACAAAAAAAGGTTTTAATCTTCTAATATTAGGGAGAATACATATTTTTCCTAATTTATCAAGAAAAGGCATTGGGTCAAGTGATTACAGTGAACATAAAACAATAATTGGTCTTACAAATTACAAACTATTATCAATAGCAATGTGCACATGGTTTTTATAGCGTGCATTTGCCAAACTCTGTGTAATAAGAACATGCCAGATTAAGACCTTCATAGCCTCTTACTTGAATCCTAATTGAAAGAAACAATCAGATCTTGTTTTTTTAGCCAGATCTGTCATTTGTGCTTCACATAAAAGAAGAGAGGGTGCTGAGGCCATCATCAAAATCACAACTGAGAATCCAGCACAAGAAGAGTCAAACAAAAGTATTCATCTCATTTACTGTAAAATATTTTACTCTTTAGAGCAATAATGATTGTAATATCTGAAGATTCATTGAGAAAAATAATTACCAAAAAAGGTAGTGAGAGTTCTGCTAAGTTTTATAAATATCGTGTGTTGTATTTTTATCTCTCTCTACTTATCACACTATAAGTTTACATAACACTGAAGAGTCTAATAGTCCATAATACATTATTTTTTAATATGATAAAACTGTTCTCTCAAGACTGTAACCAGCCCTAAGAAACTATAATTTCCTTGAAACATCTTAGCTATTTTTCAGCTCAAGAGAATTAAAGAAGGTGATACTTCCCTGTGAAAATGTTGCCCTTTAAAAATATTCCAATAGGGGCGTCTGGGTGGCTCAGTCAGTTATGTGGCCAACTCTTGATTTCAGCTCAAGTCATGATCTCACAGTTCAGGAGTTTGAGCCCTGCATCCGGCTCCTGTGCTGCTGACAGTGTGGAGTCAGCTTGGGGTTCAATCTCTCCCTCTCCCTCTGCCCCTCCACCACTCTCTCACAATAAGCTTTAAAAATATACACGCCAATAAATAAATAGATAGAAATATTCCAATTCTGTATATGAAAAAGCACAGCTTCTTTTGTATAGGATGCATCCTGGAGCCCTGTCTGCCCAATTAGACTCATTTCTTTCCACTCATTGCTGTACACTTCACACCACGGTTCCTCATCTCAGGCTTTTCTTTATCCAGATTCCTTTTTTTTTCTTTCCTTAACCACCTCCTATTTATTTATCCTTCAAGTACTACCCAACCTGTGAGTCCTTTGTGCTGTGAACCCTTCCCTCACCCCATCCCAGTGTTCCCACCTACAAGAGAGATTTGTCTCTGTATTTCCTCCCCACATTGCATCACACTGTCCCTCTCCACAAATGCAAATGGACTTCCCTCATTGAATTCATCATACTGTATTGAATTTATCTTGTTACTCTGTATTTCCCTTTAGTCTGTAAACTACTTGAAGTCAGGGCTTATATACTGTTCATTTTTGCATCTCTCACACCATGAGCAGTAGAGTTTCTGTCGTTTAGTATGTTTTCTCTAAAAGTCCATTGAATTTAAATTACCTCAGGAGGATTGTTCATATGATAAATAAATGAATTAGTTTGTAAACTATATCAAAGACCCATAAGCCAAATGTTGGTAAGATTATGTTTTAAAGTGTGACAAACAATATTTCTCTAAAAAAAGCATGCTGCTCTACATGAAATTTACAAAGGTATGAATCTTGCTAGTTGCTCTTTGAAGGACAGCTCTTATTCCATTGCAGTCTACATGGTTCAAATAGATCTGATCCAATCCTCTGGCTCAAGAGTTAGGTACAAGATCCAGGTCTTTACAATCACAGTACTCTGTCCCCTCCTCCACCCCAGCCTCAATTACTCATTGATTCAGGAATGGGCAGTGACTCAAGGTTGTTCAATCAAACTCTCACTGAGATTTTAGCTGGTAATACAAGAAAAAAGGCTTTCTTTCACTAGTACTGCTAGCTGTAGGTTCTCTGGGGCTATAAGGATCATATAAACTCAGAGTTTTCAGGGACTGTTTCTGCTGCCACATACATACTGTAGACTGTAATTGGCCCAGAGGAAATCACAACCAAGGACAGAGACAGAATATTCTATATCACACAGCCCACACAACTCCCTGAATTTTGGTGATTAGACAAGAATAGGCATCTGTCCTAAAGACACTCAGCCTTGTGATGACCTAGGATGGAGAGGTTTTGGCCAAACAGCCTACCCAGTAATAGTCTCTTTTTAGCAATTTGAATTGCAAAATATACACAGATAAACATAAATCACTACAGGAGTTAGGACTTCAAGAATGTACACATGGGTTCAGGAAACAAGAAGGGCTATGGAGAGGGCCAGGAGAGAAATTATGAATAAACAGAAGCTAAGCAGTAAATAGAAGCTACTCAGAGGAAAACATTAAGAGAAGCCATTTGCGGAGGAGAATAAAAGTGAGAAAAATCATAATTGCTAACAATTATAAAGTATTTGAATTATGTCCCAGGCACTCTTCTAAGCATTGTAAGTGGCTTATCTCATTTAGTATGGCAGCCATATTGTAAACATTCCTTCATACTAACTGCATTCATTGAGTTCCTACCATATGCCAGGCACTAACAGGCACTAATCTGAGATTCAAGAGTATAGTTATTGAAGAAAAAAAAAGTTATTTGAGAACTTGGCATTTATGCCATATCACTTAAATTCTAACACACTACCTGGAATAGTAAATTATTATGAATTATTGTGGACTACTGAATGAAGTCACAGGGAAGAAATAAATGGCTATTAAACATTTGACTATGCACCAGGAATCGTGTTGATATCCTTGACTTAGCTTTTATCCTTTACACCATGCAGTTATTCTATGGGATAAGAATGAACTAGGATAAGACATGCAGGTTTTCTAATATGCCTTTTTATTCTAATTATGATTAGAACATAACTAGAATTCTCCCCCCCTTTTTTTTTCTACTTTGATAAAACTGGCCCATGATAAATTGGGAGAAAAATGAAATGAGAGCTGAAGAGATTACTTCCACCACTGTACATTTTTAAGTAACTATGATCTTTGAGGAAAGCCCTGGCATTGGTATCATTCATTAAAATTCTTCTTATTGTATAGTATATGGTAGAAAATAGCCAAGTGTTTCTATTAGTTTTTAGATTTAGTGAGCCCTTTTTTTTTTTTAATCTTTTTAATGTTTATTTTTGAGAGAGAAAGGGAGAGACAGAGTATGAGCAGGGGCGGAGGCAGGGCAGAGAGAGGGAGACACAGAACTCAGAGTGGACTCCAGGCCCTGCACTTGTCAGCACAGAGCCAGATGCAGGGCTCGAACCCAGGAACTGTGAGATCATGACCTGAGCTGAAGTTGGGCGCTCAACGGACTGAGCCACCCAGCAGCCCCATATTTACTGAGCTCTTTAAACATACATTTCTTTCTCCAGAGTGTGAATATAATTTTACATCAGTAGAATCATAAAATTGAATGTTTTGTTTTAAGAAAAAAATATTTAAATAACTTGCCAAAGAAATTAAAGATGGCAAGTGTTATGCAAAAGTTCATAAGATTTAAAGGTAATATTAGAACAGTTTTTCATTTTGTCCAAATAATATCTTTTCTTCTGGATGCATTAACCATTCCTCCACCATGTTAATTTGTTTTTAACAACTTGTATGCACACTAGAAAGAAAAAAATGATGTTCACCAAACTAACATTCTATCAAAATAATTATTAAATTAGACATAGCATTTAAATTTTCACAGAACAAGACTACTGATTTTGCAAAAGAGTGTGAAATATGTAGAGCTGTTTCTCTTGTACTCTGTTGGTGCTTTCTACATAGTTTTATTATATTCCATGGTTATGATAAACTAGAAAAAAATAGCAACTATGGCAATTTAAGTCCATTTATTTTAATTCTGTGTCTATACTGTACAATTTGGGTTTCTTGCCATTGACTAGACATTTATTAAGATACAAAGGCATTCAGGAAAAACTGTAGGGTATCACTTTTGAAGGTACAATTTTCCTAAAACACATAAAGTGTACTTTTCCTCTGAAGGAATTATCTGTATCACTTTTTTCTAGAGATCATTTCCTTCTATGTTCTGAAATAGTTTCTAAAATTTAATATGCAAACATCATATGGAAAAATTATTTTTCCAGAATTATTTATTTATCAGTACTTCTTTAGGGTAAAAACTATTTCATAAAGAATTAATTTTGAATACTATTTTATTTCTAAACAATTGCATCAAATGGGACAGGGTAGATCCCAAGACCCACACCAGCTATCTAATTTTATCAATTTGCCTACTATTTGTTGATCTGCCTATTCAAATTTATTATTAATTTCCAGTATCAGCTTTCAAATATAAGTGAGCACAGTCTCCAAGATGCCAGGCTCATTCAACCTTCATGCAACTTCTCAGCATAGGCCTGCTTTTTGTGTAGCTAATGTCATATTAGCATTGAAAACCTACTACTGTGTGAAGAGTAGAAGGGAATAATGGCTTTGAGGTAATTAATTTATTTTTTCCTATTCTTTTCTCAACAAAAAGCAGACTTTCACCTATAGTTGTTACCTCAAGGAAAGATCAGACATATTGTAAAGCACGAATAGTCCATGATCCCCTCTGTTGTGATCCAAATATCTAAACAAGCACCATCCAAAGCAATGTAATGCAAACTGTACATGTAATTTGAAAATGTATAGCAGCCACATTTAAACAACTACAAGCAAGTGGAATTAATTTTAATAAAGTATTTTATGTCATACAAATATATTTTGAAGGTACGATTTACAAATTAATGAGACAGTTTACATTTTTTAATATCAAGTCCTTGAAATCCAGTGTATATTTTACACTTAGAGCATATTTTAATTCATGTCAGCCACATTTCAAGACATCTATAGCCACTTGTGGCTCCTTCTTTGGCGATGACAACAATGTAACAATTGTTGTATGGTCTATCCTATAAAGAATACCCTGATTTCAGAGCTGTTAAAATATGTTCTAAGAAAGTGAAATTTGGAGCTAATGGAAAAAGCTAGTCCATAATAGAGAGAGAGAGAGAGAGAGAGAGGCACACACACAAACATAAACACTCACACAACATATGTATGCTATATCATTAATGCAAAATTTATTTCTTACTGTGGGTTCAAATAAAAAATAAATAAATAAAGGCATCTCCTCTGACCCAAATTTCTCTTTCTTTCGAATGAGTTTTAACAAGTTGTTTCTTAGATATCCCCCATAAAATTTGGCACCTACAAATCTAGTCACACCTACACAGATAGCATGAGTGTGTAAATTTCAAAAAGAATATCTGTTAGAGCACCAAACTTTAATGCTATATGCATTTCCTAATTTGCCTTATCCATTTAACTTTGTTTTTCTACTTTCTCAAATGAGCATCCAAGTTAAGCACAGACAGGACATAAACTCTATTAAATAATTTGGAACATTGGAAAAATAAAATTGTTTCTCAGATTTTGTAAAAAATAATCTGGTTAAAATATTGTATGCATGATTTAACCAAATATTTGGAATGTTGACCATTTCTTCTGAAAGTTTATTTTGTAAAAACTGTTTTGTGTATTTACCTTAAAATGATTAGGAATAAATCATGATACATAAAAGACATAGAAGAAATGATCTTGAAATAATATAGTCCTATAACTTCAATTTATAATGAAAAGTTGAGTTCCAACCATGAGAAGTGCCTCACCAAGGACCACCACATTTATAAGTAGCTGTCATGACTAGAACACTGGGAACTTCTTAGTTTTATCCACTTAAGCTTCAAAATTCTGATACTTAAGTTAGAACAATTTCTTGTTTAGATTTTAGTTTTTAATATTGTTTTTAAAATAACAAAAATTTAAATAGCTAGTCTATTATTTATACTAAACTACACAATAATCCTGTTTATTTTCTATGGTAATCTTCATATAGTTCATTTTTGATATAATCATAAAATTAAAATGTCAATTAAAAGTTTAATATGATGCCTAATGCATCACAGTGTAAAGAAGAAATAAACTAAATTATTTACACATGAACTTTAGTCTCAAAATAGGATACGTGAACTGGGAAATATCTGGTTTATCTGCTCACTTCCTGACAGAACTTTCTTGTCTGAAATGTTACAGTGTGAAATTTTATATTTTTCATTAAAATGAGAATAAAACATCTTAATCTTCATATGTCTCTCACTTGCCATTTTATATTATTTTATATTTTAGTTTGAATAGAATTCCTATCATGATTTATTTGCTTTCTTCCCTCTATTCCTGTTTTCACACATTGGGCTGAATTATTTCATTATAAAGTGCTGAATGGAATTATACAAATTTAGACATCTCAAAACATTTGCTACATGCAGCTGGACTTGGGTAGAACAGACTGGCTTTCCAGAACTCACACACACATGCACACATACAAACAGGTCACACTGAAATGAATGAAACTATTCATGAAAGTAGCGAGAGGGACGTGTGCAAACTTTGAAAGAACTGTTGTTCCATATATACATATTCTACCACATTTACCGTCTTTATTTGTAGAGAGCAAATGTTTCTGTCCTAAGGTTTACTCCATTTAGACTCTTATTCATTATTCACCATTTCATATTCTTTTTTTTTTTTCTGGGAAATGATAGTAGTTTGCATATTTAGCTTGTCCTTCACATGAAAATAAACAGCACAGTTAACACACTCCCAGACAAGCTAAAAGCAGCAGTTGAGAGAGTTGAACTGACAGTTGAATTCATAAATTCATTTATTTGAATATATGTTTTTAAGACTTAAAATTGGACTGGGTTTTCTTTCTTGTAAGAATTCATTTCTTGTCAATATTTTGAGCTTTTGCCGAATGGGGAGGAATGTCACATGTCATAGTACATTAATTCCAGGAGATTCCAAAAACTTTTTCTTCTAAAAAACTGGAAAAATTCAGTTATCAAATGATTTAAAGACTTGAAGTAACATTTTTAAAAGGATTTCTTACTTAAATATATGTTGATGTTTCTCGAGTGGGTTTATAATAATTATTTTTTTAATGGAATGAGAGTTTAGACGGGGGTCTGTTTCCCAAATTTAACTTTGTTTATCATTTTCTGTTTTTCTTTCCTCTTTTTGACCATTCATTTGAATAATGAACCCTTCCTAAAGCAAGAAAATAATCCAGGTATGCTGGATTTAAAAATTTAGAGCTAATTACCTCCAGAGGGCCCATGGCTTTTCCCCACCTCACCACAGCCATTTTTTTTAACCTTCCCAAAAATCCTGTATTAATGTCCAGCTATAATTGTTTCATCTACCAAATATTTGTTGCTTATTATTATTGATCCTTGTGGACAGGTATCATGATATTTTTAACAAATTTTATTTCAATAATTCAATTGATTAAAACATTTTGATTTACCAAATATTACCTTTTCTCAATATTTAGAACTGTGTCTTGAAATATAAAAAAGTTTCTCTGTGAAGACAAGGGAAACATGCAATGATACAAAGAAATAAAATATACTGGGTGTTTTATTTTTTTTTCAGATTTTTAAAGTTTACCTATTTTGAGAGAGAGAGAGAAACAGAGAGAGAAAGCACGAGTGAGCGGGGGAGGGGCAGAGAGAGAAGGAGAGAGAGAATCCCAAGCAGGCTCCACCTGTCAGTGCAGAGCCTGACACAGGGCTCCAACTCACGAACCATGAGATGATGACCTGGGCTGAAATCAAGAGTTGGAGGCTTGACCAACTGAGCCACGCAGGTGCCCTATACAGGGTGTTTTAAAACCATAAGTATTTTATATGATTAGTGTCCCTGGTGTATGTGAAAGTGGAATCTGGTTTCACAAACTATTTCCTTTCCCACACAACTAAGACACATTTTATCTCCCTTTTCTTCTGGAAGATAAATACAATACAATTAATTCTCCAGATAAGGCTTCTTATTGTAAGTAATTCATACTTACCCTAGATAATTTCTCTCTTCTTCTGGAACTCTACCTGCTCCTAATTTAGACCACCCGATATTGTGCCAGGCCATTCAGCCTTTACATTTTTTAGTCTATTCTTTTGTTTTTATCAAGCTTTACTTTGGTCAGTTCCTACTGCATTCTCTTCAAAGTCACTGTTTTAGTTTAGTTTTTGTTTTTTGCAAAGTTCAACAGGTGTTTAACCCATTCATGTTTTTAAATTTCAGATACTACTATTTTTCAGTTCCAGAATTTCCTTCTGTTTTTTCCCATAAATTTCATTTCTTTACTGATATTCCTTATGTTTCCACTCAGTATATCCATATTTCTTTTAAATCCATAAGCATATTTTTAATAGCTGTTTTAAGGTCCTTCTCTGTTAATTCCAACATCTGTGTCATCACAATGTCTGGTACAGGATTCAGACAAACACATGGGACAGATTTTTGGAGGTTCTTCTTTTTGCAGGTCTCTCCTTTCAACCTCACAAATTCCAGCTGCTCAGAAGCTCTGTAATACAATCTGTGCCCCAGCAAGACCTCTGTGCTCTACATGGGCTCTACTTCTGTGTATTATAAGTCTAAAAAACTGCTTCTAGACAGAAATCATATGTGCATACCCTGTGTGGTTGTCCTTCCTCAATGGGATCGAAGTATTAGGGATCGACGTTTGTTTTAGAATGTCTAAATAAGTAGTTGCTTAATATATATTGTCCAGTTTTTAGTTTATGGTTGGAGTCTAGTCCTGTACCAATTATCGTATCAGCTGAGAGTAGAAGTCCAATGAGTTTAATTTTGACAGTTATCACCAATTTACTTTCCCAAAGAACAAAGCAATTCAGATTCCATCAGCATGTAAGTACCAATTTTTCTAAAAATTATCTAGTTATAAAGATCATTTGTCCTTTTGATTTCAATGTTTACAAAATCAATATGCAAAAATATTGTGTTACTTTATTCTAATTTACACTTCCCTAACAACTGAAGCATGTTTTTGTTTGTTGGCCTTTTACTTTACTCTGTATAACGTATTCATACACTTGACCCATTTTCTACTGAGTTTATCTTTTTCTTATCCATTTATAAGATTCCAAATGCTTTCTAACAATTCATCCAATCTTATTTTGATTATTCCATTCTCTGCAAATTGTCAATATATATATATTTGGTTTACAACACACAAATTTTGTTTAATTGTATTTATATGCATTTATTCACCAAATGAATTACAAATACCATACATTATAAAATTATGCATTACATTTAATTAATAAATATTAACCACTGAGCAATTTCTTCTGGTTTATATGCTACTCTTCTGCAAGTAAATGATAATGAGACCTTTTTGATGTCATTTTTAAAAACTGTCACAGTAAATACCATTTGCTGTAGTGAAGTGATGATTTAGTATTAAGTCTACTACAGTTTCCAAAAGAATCTAATGACAGTCCCAAGAATTGGCTTAGACACTGGGAAAAACTGACTGTTCTATATAAACTACTGTATTTCTAGTAGGCAGTTTTAATAGCTTGTGATTCACTCAGCATAATATAGCTGCAAGATTTCTTTCAAAAAATGTTTTGGTTAAACTGGAATGTAAGAGAAGAGCCTAAATTAATTACTATAAAAGTTTGTCCAAATTCTGCCATGTGATAGTATGAGCTGAAGAGTAATGTCATGTTTCCATTATGTAGCTAAATATTTCTATTTTTAATATTTAACTTGATTTCAGAGTGATCTACAAAACCATTTACGTCCAAAAGTTACTTAAGAGTAATGTTTCATATAAGACACATGTCAAGTCATTACTGTCAAGGTTTTGAAAATAATGAGCAGTTGAGATTTAAAAATATGAGTCCTCTTTAACATAGATATTTGACAGATTGATGCAAGCTCAGATAGGTAAAATTATGATAAAATAATGTAAAAGGTAATCATATAATTCAATAAGTAAGTTAATTGTAGAATCTCCAACCATATAGAAATATATGCCTGGAGAGACATATGTGAAAGCTAAGTATGGCATATCTGAAGCATTTTATTTCAAACAGACTATAGAAAAAATTGTCAATAATATATAGTCCTTCACAAAGGAAGCTTATAGCCTGATGAAAGAAACAGATGCATATATATCAGTAACAACAACATAATTATATTTTCCAAGAATACGTCCGTGCAGTTTCCATGTGTTGACTAGTGTTTTGATTGGGTATAGAAATATAATCAGCTTTAGCACATTCGCTTGTAGTAACAAGTCTATGTGAAATTAATGTTTGATGTATAACCTCCCAAAAAGTCATGGCTCAAGGTATTCCAGGGAAGAAGAAAAATACAATGATAATATTAGGTGAAACTTTTGAATACCTATTCTGTCTGCCATTTTTCCAACTGTACCATTATGCCAACAAAATTATTTTCATTAATTTATTTAATATTCACAAAAACTTTATAAGAAAATTAATTCTGAAATTGAGAAGAAAGGGTTATGTTGATCTAGTGAATTATGCAAAATTGTCCAACTAATAACTGGTAAAACTGGGACTATACCTAAGACATGTCTGCCTCTAAGTTTGTTTACCCTGAAAGTAGAGCCTGAGAATAGGACATTCAAAGGAGAAGGAGAAATAAGGGAAGGAGGATCTGGGAGAGACAATAACAGCATCTACCAAAGTAACACAGACCCCCTTCCTTTCTGAGGGATCTGAGTCCCTGATTACCACACTCTTATCAGATCATGGTTGCTATATTCATCTGTTAACAATTAAAAGTCGGAATAGATGCCAAGTGGATCATGTGAGTTTCAAATGTATTCCTCTCTATCCCCATATTTTGTAGCAGCCCTACCTCCCTAGAATGATCAGGTTTAATTACTTCTGACAATAATAATTCCTTTTTGTTTCTTTTATTCTGCTGGCATCAGAAGATCAAAGTCAACAGTGGAAGTCACAGTTTTAAGTGCAGTGACACTCTGTGTCTCCTGGTAAAAGTGTCCCTCTTCTAGGAACTGAGCCTAAAACCATAAAGTTTATTATTACAGAGACAGCAGGAATGAATTGCCCCAAAATGCATAACAATGGGATCCACTGGTTCAGATACATATTTTATTAATCAGAGGTGTCAACAGTGTGGAGAGCTGAATCAACACTCATAGCACATTGAAGAAAGAGGCACTACCCTCAATAAAAAGATCTCAAAGGGCATTTTTAGCATCCACTACAGTCTTAGTTCTACTTATAATTTTAGTTTTATTTAACTCTTCTTTTAAATGGGAGTGAATTTTACCATCCCCCAAATATGGAGGACAGATAACTTGTCTCTTTAATTAGTAAGTCTTCAAAGTAAGAGAAGCTATGTCAAAGATCTTTTATTCACACCTGCATCTGCTTTAGATGATAAGATCTTGGATTAAATGACTGAACATCATAATTGGATGAGTCTTTGGGCATCTTGGGAGAGTTTATTTTGGTTCTGCATTGACTGTGAGTTATTGGGGCAAGAGGGTAAATTGTGAAAGACGATCACTTAGATGATCCTCAATAAGTAAATAAATAAATAGATAGATAGATAGATAGGTAAACCATGCCCCCTGACATTCATACCCTTATGAAGTCTCCTTCCTTTAAATCTGGACCTTATGATTTTTCAGTTGCTTTAACCAAAAGAATGCAGTGAAAATGACACTGTGCCAGTTTCAGGCCTAAACCCTAGGCACTGTAGGATCTGCTTTTGCACTTACCCTGAGGTTCCGCCACCCTTTTGGAGAGACACTGTGGATAATAGAAAGCCCATGTAGAAAGGGGAAGACCTTAAAACTACACAGAGATGAACCAACAGAGACCCTAGATCTAGTTGAACTTTCCCAATCAGCCCAACCTTTTCAAGCTTTCCTAACTGAAGTTAAGACCTATACCCAGAGAAGCCATCTTGGAAATTTTAACTTCAGCAATAGCATAGAACAAAGACAAGTTTTCTCTGCTGTGTCATGTCTCAATTCCTGACCCACAGAACTATACACAAATAAAATGGTTATTGTTTTAAGCCATTACATTTTGGGGAAGTTCGTTACACAGCAATAGATAACCAAGTAACTAGGAATTTTGCTCCTTTATGATGAGAAGAAACCTGGTATGGTGTACTTCAAGTACAATATAATAAAAGACTTCAATACTGAGTGCCTACACCATAGTATGTTGTCACATTGTTTTTCACACTAAACTTCAGGTGCTGCATTATAATTTCTGAGCCACTATTCTTTTTCTTTAACATATTTTTTCAAACAACTACAAAATTGATCAAATGCATAAACGCATTGCATTTTATAACAGAACCACTCAGCTATAATGGATAGAAAGCTTATTTTTTAGAAATCTGTTTTCACTCAGGGATTGTAGATTTCATTGTGCAAAGCCTTGTGGGAATACTTCTTCCTGGTCTGCATTCCAGTAGCCTTTTTATTTCCTGTAGCTGTGTCAAGAGCAGTAATAGAAACTCAAAAGAATGAAACAGGTTACCTTATGATATGCATACCATATGGTTTCACAGTCTTATCCCTTCATTGGTTTAGAAATTAATGTATGTGATAACAGTAAATTGGCCAGCTAATTAATATCCCTTGTGTATAACTGTGTAACTTAATGGATATTAAATAATTTAAAAAAAGTGACCTTTCTTCTCATATATTGTCTTTCAGATTTTTCTGTTTGTGATATCTTAACTACATTTCTTAAAACCTTCTTCGTGGAAAGACATTAGCATTCCATCCCTAAGGTTGTAAGGAATAGCTTTAGCCAGGTCAAGAAACAGAAAGAAGGCCAAAAAAGCACTGGCAAAATAAATGAAGAGGAAAGTAGATTGAGTGTGAGGTAAAGAGAAGAATTAATGACAACTCCCAGATTGTCGGCTTAAACAACTGCTATTTACTCAAATGAGAAGAGCTGGGGGAAATGTATTATTGTCCAAAACATCTATATTAGTTGTATTATTTACATATAACAGTTACATGAGGAACTGCTGTTCTACATGAAGTTGGAACATAAACAAGGAGCTCTATATTTAGCAAAGGAAATAATTCCACCTCAATATAGAACTAACTAGAAAAATCCATGATAGAAATTAGCCAATGAGTTAGACATAGACTTGTCTATCCTCTTACTGCAGTTCTAAAAGAAAAAAAACAAAAACAAAACCTTCTAGCACAAGGACACAGCAAGAGAGTCTAAAGTTACACTTACATTGAACAAATAGTAGAGCTTATTTTTGTGGATATATCTTTCTGTATATAAAAAGAAGCAAAGCCTTGTAAAAGTTTTTGTAGCAGAATAGAAAAGGAACATTATCCTAAACATTCCAAATAAAGGCATATTTCTGAAAATTGTAACCAATAGGATACAAAAATTATCCTAGAAGATATTCAGTCCATTTAAAGATATGCAAATACTATGCCTCTATGAAACAGATCCTATAATTGATAAGGGGAAATTAATTTTAACAAAGAATGAAAGTGGAATTAACAAAAACTAATGACAAGTTGAAAAGAAATTTTAAAATTAAATAGTTAAGATAAAATTCACATGGAGACAAAAGAAACGGAATCGACACTAAAAAAAAAAAACAAAACCCTGAATCACTGGTTTTCCAGATAGAATTTATAAAAGAATAAAATTATAAAAGAAAATTATATAATTATAATTATAAAATTATAAAAGAAAAGGTCCTATAGAAGACAGATTGGTTACCAAGCCTGAGAATTATGAGAATACCCTGGTCAAGAATTCTGAAAAACTGAAAGTAGGCAATAACTCAGTATTAAACAAGAAAAAATATTTCTGATTTTATTTGTGTCTTCACTCTTTTTTTCTTAGTTAATCTAACTAAAGGTTACAACTGATACCATAGAAATACAAAGGATCATAAGAAACTGCTATGAACAATTATATGTCAATAAATTGGATAACCTAGACGAAAGGGATAAATTCCTAGAAACATATAATCTACTAATTCTGAACGATGAAGAAATAGAAAACTTGATCAATAACTAGTAATGAGATTGAATCAGTAACAAAAAATCTGCCCCCCCCCACCCCACAAAAAACTCTCCCAAAAAAGAAAAGTCAAGGACCAGATGTCTTCACTGCAAACATCTACCAAGCATCAAAAGACAAATTAATACTAATCCTTCTCAAACTCTTTCAAATAATTGAATAAGAGGAAACACTTCCAAACTTACTTTATGAGGCCAGCACTACCTTGATACCAAAGCCAAACAAGGACACTACCAGAAAAGAAAATTACAGGCCAATATTCTTGTTAAATATACATGCAAAAATACTCTACAAAATATTAGGAAACCTCATTCAACAGCACATTAAAAGAATTAAGTGATCCATGATCAAGTGGATGTATTCTTGGGATGCAAAAATGGTTCAAACATGCACAAATCAGTAAATGTGACACACTACATAACAAAATGAAGAATAAAAACCATATGACCATCTCAATAGATACAGAAAAAGCATTTGACAAAATTCAATATCCTTTCAGAATTAGAAAAATAACATCCCAATAAATTAGATACAAAAAAATATATACTTCAACCTAATAAAGGCCATATATGACAAACTCACAGCTAATATCATATTCAATGTTCCAAAGCTGAAAGCTTTTCCTATAAGATTAGTGTATACCTGTGCCACTTATAGTCAACATAATACGGTATATATAGCCAGAGAAATTAAACAAAAATAAAAAAATAAAAGTTCTCATATTTGAAATGAAGAAATAAAATTGTTTTCAGATAACATTATCTTATATACAGAAAACCTTAAAGACTACACCAAAAAACTGCTATAATAAACAAATTCATAAAGTTGCAGTATACAAAATCAACATACAACAATCAGTTGTGTTTCATGTACTAACAATGAACTGCCTAAAAAAATAATCCCACTTAAAATAGCTCAAAAAAGAATGAAATACTCAGAAATAAACTTAACCAAGGAAGTAAAAATCTGTATGCTGAAAATTGTAAGACATTGATGAAAAAAACTGAAGAAGACAAAAATAAATGGAAATATAGCCCATGTTCATGGATTAGGCAAATTAATATTATTAAAATGTCCATACTATCCAAAGTGATCTATAGGTTCAATGCAATCTCTATCAAAATTTCAATGGCATTTTTCATAGAAATGGAAAAAAATACTAAAAATTGTATATAACAACAAAAGACTCCAAATAACCAAAGCAATATGGAGCAAGAAGACCAAAGTCTGAGGTATTACAATTTTGATTTCAAACTATATTTTTACAAAGCATTAGTAATCAGAACAGTGTGGTACTGCAATAAAAACAGACACACAGAAAATGAAACAAAATACAAAGCCAAGAAACAAACTCATATGTGTATATAATCAACTAGTTATAAAAGGCATCAATAATACACAATGGAGAAAAACTGACTCTTGAATAAATGATGGTGGAAAGACTGAATATCCACATGCAAGAACAAAATTGGATCCTTTTCTTTAACTATATATGCAAATAAACTCAAAATGGATTAAAGACTTAAACATAAAATCTGAAACCATAAATTTTCTAGACGAAAACATAGGCGGTAAACCCTTTGACATCAGTCTTTTTTGATACGACACCAAAAGCACAGGTAACAAAAACAAAAATAAACCAGTAGGACTACATCAAACTACCAAGTTTCTGCAAAGCCAAGAAAGCCATCAACAAAATGAAAAGCCAACTAATGGAACAGGAGAAAATATTTGCAAACCATATATTCAATAAGGGTTTAATATCCAAAATATATAAAGAACTCCAATATATTAATAGCAAAAATACAAGTAACCCATTTAAAAAAGTGGGCAAAGAACCTAATAAATATTTTCCCAAAGACATACAAATGGTCAACATGTTTGTAAAAAGATGTTCATCATCACTAATCATCAGGGAAATGAAAATTAAAAGCACAATCTGATATCAGATACCTCACACTTTTTAGAAGTCTATGATCAAAAAGACAAAAGATAATAAATGTCTGCAAGGTTCTGGTAAAAAAGGAATCATGCGCACTGCGTGTGGAAATGTAAACTTTTTAGTCATTATGAAAAACAGATGGAGATTAATCAAAAAATTAAAATCTGATCCAGAAATCCCACTTCTCGTGTACACCCATAGGAAATGAAATTATCTCGAAGAGGTATCTACACTTTCACATTTATTCTAGCATTATTCACTATATCATGATATTGAAACAACCAAAGTAACCATTGACAGATGAATGAAAAACAAAAATGTGATATGTCTATATCTGTATTTATCTATATTCATACCTATATCTATGTACATGGAATATTATCCAGCCATAGAAAAGAAGGAGGTTCTGTCATTTGTAACAACATAGATGAACTTGGAGGGCATTATGCTAAGTGAAATAAGCCAGACAGAGAAAGACAAATAGTGCATGGTATCACTTATATGTGGATTCTAAAAAAATGTTAAATTCATAGGAACAGTGAGTAAAAGAGTTGGTTGCCAGGGATTGGGAGTTAAGAGGAAATGGAAATGGGAAATACTGGTCAAAGGGTACAAACTTTCAGTTATAAGATGAATAAGTCCTGGGGATCTAATGTACAGCATAGAACTACAGTAAATATTTCTATATTTTATACCTGAAATATGCTGACAGTAGATCCTGAGAGTTCTCAACAACAACAAAAAAGGTTAAAAAAATCTTTCTGAACTGAAATATCATTCAAGTCTATGAATAAAAGGACTAACTTCATGAACCCAAGAAAAGCAATGAAAAAATGACCCAAAATGAAGTATTAGCACTCAAGCAGAAACAAAAAGGTTACCCATGAAAGAACAAAAGTTGAACTGGCCTCAAATTTCTCTTATGCATAACTGAATGCCAGAGGACAACACAGAATTTTAATGGAAAAATTTTGTAAACTGAATATTCCACATCAACCAATTTATTGTTTTACTATGAAAGCAACAGAAGACATTGCTATGTTAAAAGAACTTGGAAAATATTGCAGCCAAGCCCTCTTCCTGAAAAAAAAAAAAAAAAGGAATGGATGATACAATTCAAGCGATAAAAGTACAAATAAAAATAAAAATACTGGTGATGAGCATTGACACTATTTAAAGACATTAGATTAACATAATTGAATACAAACCCAAATAACCTCAACAAAAATTTACTAAGGACCTACTATGTACAGAAACTCTCCTAAGTATAGGAGAGATAAGAATAAACAAGGTGAACTCTACCATGCTTTGCTGGTGCTACATCCTAACGGATGAGAGAGACGTTAAACACCCAGTGTCAGATAGTGATCAGCACTCTGAGAAAATAGAAGAGGGTCAGGATATAAGACATGGCTGCAATTTTTGATACATGGGCTCAAGAAAATCTTTCTTTTTTTTTTTTTTTTTTTTTTTTAATATATGAAATTTACTGTCAAATTGGTTTCCATACAACACCCAGTGCTCATCCCAAAAGGTGCCCTCCTCGATACCCATCACCCACCCACCCC